>NC_091123.1:46486943-46786943 GCF_040183065.1 Periplaneta americana
TAAATTATCATTTATATTTGTGCCAAAGTAGATGTAGATTATAGTAAATGAGAAATAGTTTCCAATTGAGAGCATACAGTTTAAAAAAACGGCGTCTAAATTTAGACTTTAGAAACTTTTTTGAGTGTAATTGTGGCTTAGGAAACTGTGGCACTGAGCCACTCAATTAGGAACAGGATTCTTTATGCATTAAAGAAAAAAAAACAGTATTAAAAAGGTCGAATTTATCAGTAACAGGCTATCGTCTTTGGTACTTAAGGGTAGATGATGCGATATCGTAGTTATAAACGCCCACGCCCCTACAGAAGAGAAATACGACCATATCAAGGATAGCTTCTACGAGGAATTGGAACACACTTTTGATCAGTTATCTTGATATCACATGACAATTTTATTGGGGGATTTCAATGCTAAAGTAGGAGGGTATTTTTAAACCGACTATTGGAAAAGAGAGCCTACATGTAACTAGTAATGATAATGAAGTTAGGTTAGTCAGCTTTGCCACATCAAAAAATGTAATTGTCAAAAGTACAACATTCTCCCCACGAGAATATGCATAAATATACTTGGACTTCTCCAGACATCCAAATATTAGGGTAGAGTAGCATAAATCGCACCGCTTCCTATATCGCACCACTGCTAGTTTAAAACAAATTACTATAGTAGTGTGGCATCTAGTGGTATTGTTACAATCTACCATATGAACTTCCACCATGTCACTTGATTTCTTCCACTTCTTTGTGTTAGCAGCGTGGTGATAGTGTATATAATATAATCGCTCAGGTGGATGTATATTTGTAACTAAATAACGGATTTGTATGCAAAGCAATCCATAATCTTAAGATGTTATTCGTTTAAAGTCGTTTAAAGATATATTAAAGAACATTTAACTTAGTAGGATTTTCGAACATGTGGTGATTATAGGCTAGAATGAAGGAAATAATAAGTTATGGCGTAGTTTCTCAATTCGCACCACTTTGTAGGTGCCTAATTCGCACCGGTGCAATATGAGCAACTGTAGCAATTCTAACCGTACAAAAGAAGGCCCCAAAAATTTTAACTGAACTAGGAATGCATCAGGTGGGTGTAATATCAAGTGGTGAAAAGCGCGTTAATACAACAAGTGTGTGTTGTACAAGCGCACCAGGTATTTTGTCCCACCCATGATAATTATTAAACGTCAAACAGTGCATCCTTCATTATTAGCTGGTGCTCCTCCAGGATCTTTATTTGTTTGCTCTGAGTCAGGTTACATCAACAGTGAACTATTTGTCGAATAGCTCAAACATTTTATTTGCCACTCAAACCTGCCATAGAAAAAAGTGCTGCTTCTGTATGTTCACCTATACGACCCATTCCAAAAATTTAGAAGCTAGATTATCTCGGGAAAATGGTATGCTCCTCTTTCAGCTTCCTCGTTATAATACTCATAGGCTCAGCCTTTAGATGTTTCTATCTTCAAATCATTTCAGACAGCTATAATATCATGAAGCAGTTCTTAGGTGGCTTCGAGATAATCATGGAGAAAAGGTGACGCAGTTTACAGTCTGAACTGCCTGGTGAAGCACATGGCAAATGTATAACAATGAAAACGCATTCAGAAAGTTTAAGTGTTACGTAATTTACGCTCTATTTTTTCAATTTCATTTGAAGATGCGTTACACTCTTTCATTAATTTCAATAAACTCGTAATTTGCATTTATTACATTATTCATATTAAATACTGTTCAATATTTTCAATATTAAAAGCTTTCCTTAAACCAGTTCCCTGCAGATAAAGAGGTGCGATTTAAGAAACCGCAGGTGCTATTTAGGAAACTAGTTACCTAAATGGCACCATTGACAAGTGTTTCGAAAATGTCATTTTAATTTTAAAATATTAAATCAAATTCAAGGATTCTTTTTTACATCAAAGGTAAATGTTCTGGGAATGTACCTCTGTAAAGGAATGCAGAAAATAAAAATTGTATTGTTCAATAAAAATTATAAATGCTAAAGTGGTGCGATATAGGCAGCCTTACCCTATATCACGAAACCAACTTCACATAATCTGAAATCATTTATGTACAACATAAATTCAGATCGAAGTGAGTTTATTTTCTGATTTTGGATTAAATATGGAGTCTAGTTAGTTACTGCTATAGAATCAGGTATTAAAATGATGAAGGTAAAAAAATGATCTCAGAGATGCTGAAATTACATTCTTCTTGCTTTGTTATTTATAAAAATAGACGAAAGAATTGCTACACTGAAATACTTTATATTGAAGGAAGGTAGAATTTATGACTATATAGGAATGCTAACGATAAAAATTTGTTGCTCAGAGTCCCTTGAATACGCTGTAATAATGAGTATATGGGAGAGTTCCGGTGAAGAGAAGATGTATGTAGGAATCTGTCCCACTCTAAGCATAGATAAGCTTCTTTCTCAATTAGGGGTTTTGAACTAAGCACCGTATAATGAAGGGCTATGTTGGAATTAATCACAGAAACAACGTTGGATTTATATCGTTATCGGCGCTACGTGTCCGTGCCGGTCTATATGTGAACGGATTCACTGAAATAATTGGCTGTACAGTCGGAGCCATCTCGCTCTAATAGTTGGTCGCATATACCTGTGTCGATACTGATTCAGGTCACATAATATTTTAAGTCCTCTTGCTTTGCAAGGTGGGAGGGACGGGGGGAATTAAAGTGGTAGCATTCAAATGCACGTATCCTAGGTTCTATTGTGTGTGTATGAGCGGTATAAATGATCCATGTGTACCTATTTTATGGCTAAACACCCACCCACTACCTCCTCCAACACGACACTGCTAGATATGTCAAAATCCCTGAAACTTGGGTGGAACATACACTTTGGTGAGCTAACAGATCTGTAATGAGCTTATGTACGCCAAATGATTAGGTCATAGTCACTATTGTTCGACCAATCAGATACGAATATGATTGTAGCTTAGGTTAAATAGCCATCAAAATGCAATGGCTTCTGTACCTTATTCTTTGATAGAGGGATCTGTTGCAGGTGAATATGAAACGTAATCCTAGTCTGGTTATATTAATCACAGATAATTATCCACCCACATAGTAATACCAATGATATAAAAAGGTATTATACCAGGGTTTAAGATAGAAAGTAAAATAAATAATTGTCGCAAAAATGCACGAATAGAATAGTAATATGCGTTACAAGACCGGTATGTTGAAGTTTTCATGTTCGAGGAAAAGTTTGAAAAAGCGAAACGTAGTTGAGCTTTTTTAATTTCCGAGAATTGAAAGAAAACATACCGCTCGTGTATCGTACATTATTTTGTGCGAAGATCGTTTATTACATACCTGAAAGAGGAATTTCTAATTAGTTGCAATGAAATCTCCATCTTGGTTTCTGTTCAGTGACGGCAAATTTGCAAAACAGAAATATCTATCTTCAGTATTGTTGCTTTAAAATGTTTTCTGTGTTTACTATACTCCAGCAGGCCGTGATATGTCTGTCTTTTTTTTTCCCCAGTCTATAAATGCGAACTTAAAACAAACGGTAAGATTATGTAATGAGTATGGAATATTGTTGATTTTTTCACGGCTTCCTTAATGTTACTTGCATCACGAATGCAGTAACTTGAGTGGAGTTGTAGAGTTTACTTAATTTTTGCAAATATTTAAAAACAATAATTAACAGTGCAATTTAGGTGAAATTGCAGTGGTAAGTTTCCAATTTATAATTATTACTATATTGAACGTCTCTAAAACTAATATTTTAAAAGCCTAAAACAGTAAAATCAATATGTCACTTAAGGGGTAAGAAGAGGGAAATTTTTATGTGTGTTAGGTTGGGAATACTGAATGTGGAATTTTAAACTTTCCAGGGATTGGTTTTGTGCGGAAACCAAGGAAATACGCACGATCTCGCACAAAATTATATTTGTGCAAATTTCGAAAAGCTTCTGCAATATTATAAATAGTTCTAAAGAAAGATAAAATTAATAAAGTATGCAGAAACAAAAAATTATGTCCACACCTGTGGTGTAACGGTTAGCGCGTTTGGCCACAAAACCAGGTGGCCCGGGTTCGATTCCCGGTCGGGGCAAGTTACCTGGTTGAGGTTTTTTCCGAGGTTTTCCCTCAACCCAATATGAGCGAATGCTGGGTAACTTTCGGTGCTGGACCCCGGACTCATTTCACCGGCATTATCACTTTCATCTCATTCAGACGCTAAATAACCTAAGATGTTGATAAAGAGTCGTAAAATAACTTACTAAAAAAACAACAAATGTTATGTAATTTGTTTCTTGGAGTTTTATTACTTTCAGTCCATCTTACTACACTCTAGATATGTAAGCAAATCATTAGACGTATGTAGTTAAGTTTAGAATTAGTTACTGCTGAATTTACATCACATTAAAATATGTTATTTTATGGGCACTCTAAACATTGAAATTCTTTACTTCAAGATTTATTGTTAGCAGAGTGCTCTTTTTATTGTAAGACGGTTTCTAATTCCAGTTTTTACAAGATTAATGCAAACTAAATTCTCGCTCACAATTTACAGTATGCGACGGAATTATATGAATCAATTAGAAGAAATTGTTGACTTAACTTACTTACATGAAATGCACCAACTGTTTGAAATCCATTCCTGAACATCTATTGCTCAATAACTTTTTAATATTGCCCATGCCATTAGCATGCCATTTAAATTCAGATTAGTTCAAACACATCTCTCATTTCATTTTCTCCATTACCCATGAAGTCCAAAGTTGTCGTATTTTTGCACATTTCCATTCAAATATGAAGTCCAATAGCAAACTGCGACAAATGCGACTGTGGCTTAAACCCTGTATTGCACAGATTTCAGGTTAAACACTAAGAGATATTTTTCATTTTCTTATTTCGTTTATTGTATTCTGTAGGTCTCACATTAGCATTAAAGCTTTAAGATTTGGAACAAGTCAAGAGTTACACAATTTTTGACGATGTGAGATGAGGCCGAGGAAGCGGAATTCTCACATTTTGGTATAAATAATCTTTTATTTTGACAAGTAAAATATTCATAGGTAAACTGTATAAAATGTTATGTGATTAATTTTTGAAAATTGCCACACAGCATAAAATGTTACATGATTTATGTTTCAAAATTGCCACCCAAATTGTGTCGTATGGCTCTGAGGTATGTAAGAACATCACCAACTTCTTTATAATCAGAGTATTAGGGTATCATTCTGCGATCCTTCAGTCTAAAACCTCATTTCTTATTTTTACGGGGTAGAGAGTGATCTTAGCAATAACCCTAAAGCCTGTACTTAGAGTGAATCGAAATTCCCCTTCGTGATGCTCTATCAATATAATAAATTTGATAATAACTAAAATAAGTAAGAGCGTCACTTTACACCTAAAATTATTTTGTCAAATACGTACACGTGTAACCACGGAAACAACCTTACAATGACATTTAAATTTCATTATATACTTATATGTGTAACCACGGAAACAACCTTACAATGGCATTTAAATCTCATACTTATATTCGTAACCACGGAAACAAGCTTACAATGAAATTTAAATCTCATTGTATTATATTCGTAACCACTGAAACAACCTTGCAATGACATACTTTAAATCTCATGATTATATGCGTAACCACGGAAACAACGTTACAATGACATTTACATCTCATTATACTTATATGAGATGCCCCCCCCGGAAAGAACTTTACAATATTTAAATCTCGTTACACTTATATTCGTAACCACGGAAACAACCTTACAATGACATTTAAATATCATTATACTTATATGCGTAACCACGGAAACAATCTTACAATGACATTTAAATCTCATTATGCTTATGCGTAACCACAGAAACAACCTTACAATGACATTTAAATCTTATTATGCTTATATGCGTAACCACGGAAACAGCCTTACAATGATATTTACATCTCATTATGCTTATGCGTAACCACAGAAACAACCTTACAATGACATTTAAATCTCATTATGCTTATATGCGTAACCACGGAAAGAATTTACAATGACATTTAAATCTCGTTACACTTATATTCGTAACCACGGAAACAACCTTACAATGACATTTAAATCTCATTATACTTATATGCATAACCACGGAAAGAACTTTACAATGACATTTAAATCTCGTTACACTTATATTCGTAACCACGGAAACAACCTTACAATGACATTTAAATCTCATTATACTTATATGCATAACCACGGAAACAACCTTACAATGACATTTAAATCTCATTATACTTATATGCATAACCACGGAAACAACCTTACAATGACATTTAAATCTCGTTACACTTATATTCGTAACCACGGAAACAACCTTACAATGACATTTAAATCTCATTACACTTATATGCATAACCACGGAAACAACCTTACAATGACATTTAAATCTTTATTATACTTATATGCATAACCACGGAAACAACCTTACAATGACATTTAAATCTCATTATACTTATATGCATAACCACAGAAACAACCTTACAATGACATTTAAATCTCATTATACTTATATGCATAACCACTGAAAGAACTTTACAATGACATTTAAATCTCGTTACACTTATATTCGTAACCAAGGAAACAACCTTACAATGACATTTAAATCTCATTATACTTATATGCATAACCACGGAAACAACCTTACAATGACATTTAAATCTCATTATACTTATATGCATAACCTCGGAAAGAACTTTACAATGACATTTAAATCTCATTATACTTATATGCATAACCACGGAAACAACCTTACAATGACATTTAAATCTCATTATACTTATATGCATAACCACGGAAACAACCTTACAATGACATTTAAATCTCATTATACTTATATGCGTAACCACTGAAAGAACTTTACAATGACATTTAAATCTCGTTACACTTATATTCGTAACCACGGAAACAACCTTACAATGACATTTAAATCTCATTATACTTACATGCATAACCACTGAAAGAACTTTACAGTGACATTTAAATCTCGTTACACTTATATTCGTAACCACGGAAACAACCTTACAATGACATTTAAATCTCATTATACTTATATGCGTAACCACGGAAACAACCTTAAAATGACATTTAAATCTCATTATACTTATATGCATAACCACGGAAAGAACTTTACAATGACATTTAAATCTCGTTACACTTATATTCGTAACCACGGAAACAACCTTACAATGACATTTAAATCTCATTATACTTATATCCGTAACCACGGAAACAACCTTACAATGATATTTAAATCTCATTATGCTTATATGCGTAACCACGGAAACAACCTTACAATTACATTTAAATCTCATTATGCTTATATGCGTAACCACAGAAACAACATTACAATGACATTTAAATCTCATTATGCTTATATGCGTAACCACGGAAACTACCTTAAAATGACATTTAACTCTCATTGTACTTATATGCGTAACCACGAAAACAACCTTACAATGACATTTAAATCTCATTATGCTTATATGCGTAACCACGGAAACAACCTTACAATTACATTTAAATCTCATGCTTATGAGTAACCCCGGAAACAACCTTACAATTACATTTGAATCTCATGCTTATGAGTAACCACGGAAACAACATTACAATGACATTTAATTCTCGTTACACTTATATTCGTAACCACGGAAACAACCTTACAATGACATTTAAATCTCATTATGCTTATATGCGTAACCACGGAAACAACCTTACAATTACATTTAAATCTCATTATGCTTATATGCGTAACCACAGAAACAACATTACAATGACATTTAAATCTCATTATGCTTATATGCGTAACCACGGAAACTACCTTAAAATGACATTTAACTCTCATTGTACTTATATGCGTAACCACGAAAACAACCTTACAATGACATTTAAATCTCATTATGCTTATATGCGTAACCACGGAAACAACCTTACAATTACATTTAAATCTCATGCTTATGAGTAACCCCGGAAACAACCTTACAATTACATTTGAATCTCATGCTTATGAGTAACCACGGAAACAACATTACAATGACATTTAAATCTCGTTACACTTATATTCGTAACCACGGAAAGAACCTTACAATGACATTTAAATCTCATTATACTTATATCCGAAACCACGGAAACAACCTTACAATGATATTTAAATCTCATTATGCTTATATGCGTAACCACGGAAACAACCTTACAATTACATTTAAATCTCATTATGCTTATATGCGTAACCACAGAAACAACATTACAATGACATTTAAATCTCATTATGCTTATATGCGTAACCACGGAAACTACCTTAAAATGACATTTAACTCTCATTGTACTTATATGCGTAACCACGAAAACAACCTTACAATGACATTTAAATCTCATTATGCTTATATGCGTAACCACGGAAACAACCTTACAATTACATTTAAATCTCATGCTTATGAGTAACCCCGGAAACAACCTTACAATTACATTTGAATCTCATGCTTATGAGTAACCACGGAAACAACATTACAATGACATTTAAATCTCATTATGCTTATATGCGTAACCACGGAAACAACCTTACAATTACATTTAAATCTCATGCTTATGAGTAACCACGGAAACAACCTTACAATGACATTTAAATCTCATTATGCTTATATGCGTAACCACGGAAACAACCTTACAATTACATTTAAATCTCATGCTTATGAGTAACCACGGAAACAACCTTACAATGATATTAAAATCTCATTATAGTTATGTGCGTAACCACGGAAACAACCTTACAATTACATTTAAATGTCATGCTTATGAGTAACCACGGAAACAACCTTACAATGATATTAAAATCTCATTTTTAGTTATGCGCGTAACAACGGAAACAACCTTACAATGATATTAAAATCTCATTATAGTTATGTGCGTAACCACGGAAACAACCTTACAATGATATTTAAATCTCATTATTCTTATATGCGTAACCACGGAAACAACTTACAGTGAAATTTAAATCACATTAAAATATTAATAAAGTATTAAATGTAATCGGTGGCGATAACACCGGTGACTAAAATGTAATCGATGACAAAAAAGTATAATGACATCTCTGGTGACGAGAATTCCTAGATCCAATTCAACATATAATACCATTGACAGCACAATAAGAAAAATGCAGTCTTGAGGAACACATAAAACTTGTAGTGAGAAATTTTACCGTAATTTCGTGACAGATGTTTTATATTGAAGTACACACAGCAGACAACTTCAGTAATTAGCGACGTGAAATAAAATTGAGAATCAACTCCTCTAATCCCAGAACTTAGCTGCTCCTTCTATTTCCGTGATGCGTTTCTATGGTTGGAGCTTTAAGCTTTATTCCAGTGATCCCCAGTAATTCTGGGTTGATGGATTCAGCAGATAACAATTTACCTCCCAAAGCTGAATTTCTGTGTGCTAAAGCCCTAGTTTGTACAAACCTGCCGTTAGTGCGAGATTCGCGGACCCCCCGCTGCTTTGCACCGCTGCTAATTTAGCGTAGTTCTTGCAAAGAGATTGCAGTGTCTTTCCTTCAGCTTACAATAACCAACTTTATGGTGTGAGCTTCGACAAACAACAAACCTATCTCTCTCTCTGTCCAACTGTGTCTGTAGTTCACTGTTCGTGTCTTAAGCCAGCTTAGGTTCAATAATGAAATCTAATCTGTTCTGGTTCCATTTTGATTAATTCTCTCCTGTGAGTCTTGATCTTCTAGATATTTGCTTTCGAAGAGACCGAAAGTTTCTGTGGACTAAATGTAGATAGAGGTTATCGATCTGCTGTATCGCTATCAGCTCGTCTGGCGTGAGACGTTTTCGATAGGTTATTGGAACTTACTTGCCGGGAGCCTAACACCGTATTACACTGCAAGAATATTTCTTCCTGGAAAATGATTTGAGTAGGGTATTATGGCGTAGTAGTAATGTTTTTGGTGAAATATTTTAGACTATAATAATAATAATAATAATAATAATAATAATAATAATAATAATAATAATAATAATAATAATGATAATAATAATAATCATCATCATCATCATCATCATCATCCTTCACGAATTAGGCCTCTGTAGACCTGTTTCGGCCCCATCTAGCAGTCTTCTTAACGGTCTTCCTGGTCGACGATGTCCTCTAGGTTTATATTGCATCATAATTTTTGGGAGCATAATAATAATAATAATAATAATAATAATAATAATAATAATAATAATAATATTCATCATCATCATCATAATATCATCGAAATAATTATGAATTGTATTCTCATAGTTATGAAACAAAAGGTATGAATTATTTAAGATTGTTTGAATCAAAATGCAACACTGTTACAGTATTTAATCATAATAGTAATTTAGGCCCAAGAATATATAACAAATTTATATTTAAATATCCTAATCTTGTCAATTCTAATACGTAGTTCTAGCATTAAATTTAAAAAGTTATGTGTGGGTTTTATAAAAATTGAAAAATTGTAAATTTAAATTTATATACTATAATTGCATAGTAGACATAAGACAAATTGTGTTGTATACTTATTAATTTCAATTCAGGAATCCGCCCCTGAGCACGAGTTCTCCTCTTTCAGGGGCGAGCTAAAGTTTTTTCTGTATATATTATATGTTATGTAATAATTATTAGCAAAGTAATAAATAAATAAATAAATAAAAAAAATATGGTAAAATTAAACGAGAGTAGTACGACTCTAATTGAAGCGGTGAGATCAATAACCATCCAAGATCACTTCTGTCCCATTTATGTTTTGCAAATTTGGAAATAAATTTTGAATATTTTCACAAGTGTTACGACTTTAAAGGTTCGTATACTACTTTGTCCTGATCTCTAAAACAACCAGAAATATTACGTGCAAAAAATAATAATTAGGTAAGAAATAAAAAAAAGTTCTTTTGCATTTTTCTCGAAACTTGTGTAAATGGACTTGAATAGTTAATGATCTCACTGCTTCAATTCTGTGAATGGCTGTAAGCCTAGTAAGCAATGATGATGCCAGTTCAGTTCAGACATTGGCACCGAGCATATCACAGAAGATAAGAGTTGTCTGTGAAGAACACGTCTTTAAACATGCAACAAAAACGCAAGTTACTCATATTCGTCGAATTTAAAATGGCGAAAACTTTAAATGTATCGTAAATAATTACAAAATTAGTGCTCCCACGCGATTTATAATGTCCCTGTCTGCTGGGACAGAATTTCCGCTAAAACTCTAAAGACAAGCTGGAATAAATTACTTACATATGAAGTCGAAAGGGCAACTTCTGATTAAAGAAACCTTATGTAAAATCCACCAGTCATTATGATGCAGGTACGAATCTTATCAGGATCGTTTATAAAATACTACTCATTTTTCTTCAAGAGGGAAGTAAAATTATACGAGTAAGTTTGTTAGCATTATTTCAATCATAAAATATTACAGCTCATAAAAGAGAAAAATCTGTATAACTTATTTGATCTGGGAAGATGTAATTTGTGTTTAATATTAAAGCAAATCGATGGTGTTCAATAACATATACCTTCGTATATCAAATATTTCTATTTTACAGGAGAACGAAGAAACATTATATATATATATATATATATATATATATATATATATATATATATATATATATATATATTGATAAGGAATTAATGTCTGATATAAGAGGGTATTTAAATTTCTTCCTGTGTAGATGTTATCCATTCTTTGACTTACGGAGTTAGGTATAGCTTACAGCCATAACATTTTTGGAAACATTCAACTTTTTTTTTCCTCCATTACAGTAGTCTATCTTGTACAATAATGGAAATTGGTAGGTATAAAACACTTTCCTTCTGCTATATGAAAAAATATTTTTACGGTTTGAAAAAAAATTATTTATATATATATTTTTTTTCAAAATTCAAAATGGTGGCAGTTTACTGTGCAGTGATGAAGCGTTTCCCTCATAACTCATAAACTTGTTAACTTTTGCATGTTCTCTCACTTTTATGTTATTGCTGAAATTCATGTTTACAATATCATGCTCTTTCAACTGCAGTCCTTAATAAATATTTTTTTCTATTTTGTGTTAAAAGAAAGTACCGGTACTAGTATTTGACCTTTTTTTCAAATGAATTTATTTTTTATCAGAGAATCTACCAAAGGTATAGAAGTGATCTTGCATCATATTATAGATATAATAATACGCATGAATACACATAAAATATTTCATCACAGAATATTGGATAGTTTTTTAGTTATGTGGGAAACGCTTCATCACTGCACAGTGAACTGAATTTTGAAAACAAAAATGTAAATAATTTTTTGAATCGTAATATTTTTTCTTGTAGCAGAAGGACAGTGTTTTACACATACTAATTTTCATTATTGTACAAGATACAGTAATGGAGAAAAAAGTGTTGAATATTTCCAAAATTTTACTGTTGTAAGCTGTACCTAACCCCTTAAGATGTATTTGCAGAATGTTCTGGAAAATGTATTCAATCGGAATCAAATGAAACAATAAGTGTTAATTTTATTTACATACGAGATTGCTGTTCAACACCATCGAAAAAAAAAAAGATTTATTTAACGACGCTCACAACTGCACTGATTATGTCAGCGTCGCCGGTGTGCCGGAATTTTGTCCCGCAGGAGTTCTTTTACATGCCAGTAAATCTACTGAAATGAGCCTGTTGCATTTAAACGAACTTAAATGCCATCGATCTCGGCCGGGATCGAACCCGCAACCTCGAGCATAGAAGGCCAGCGCTATACCAACTACGCTACTGAGAGCGACAACACGATCGAAATGTTTAATTATAAAACACTGCGTACTTATTTGTGGTACTATCGTGATTATGCATCTTTTCCTAGTATGCCTGCATCTCTGCAGAGTTGAGCTTTTCTGTGAAGGGTTTTATACAGAATTGGAGTTTTACTGTAGCTCGGTGAAATTATTCAGTAAAATGAAGTTTAAACAAAAGCGAACGAAATTAGATGACAAAAATGGAGACAGCACATCGGCTCACTCAAAATAAAATATAATACAATAAAAAGTTCATAGCCAACATTGAAAACTAAGACATTATAACATTGTCATTATTAAAACAGAATGTCTCTATGGAGCAGAAGCGTTAATTTTGAATAGAGAAGCAGATGTCGAAAACACTGAGAGAGAACAATTGCAAGATCATAAGAAAAATTTTAGCCCCAAAAGTCTTAGGTGAACAATACAGACTCAGAAATAAACAAGTAATAAATAAAAATACACAGACATTTACAGTGACATCAGAAAACGAAGGTTAAAATTTTACAGACACATAAAAGAATGAATCCCGACAAGCTCACAAAACAAAAAGTTGAATTTTATGGAAATAGGAGTAAAGAACAAGCAGATGCTGTAAAATAGATTGGCGAAATAAAAAGTGACTTAAAATTGGCGGGAATCAAACAAGAGGACATCTTAAACAGAGACATCTTTGGAATAAAAGTTCATAAAGGACAAGTTGAAAAAGAGGGAAAACCGAAGAAAAAGACTGCAACAACGTGGACCGATGAGAGAAAAGAAGCCCACAGCCAAAGAAGAAAGAACTATGGGTAAAAATAAAGGCAAAGAAACGCCTAAAATATTTTGCGTAGTCCTAAATGGGCTGATTCGCAACTATAAAAAATAATAATGTTATTTATGTAATTTTATTCCGCAAGAATATATTGAGTTATGTTCGCTGTAAAAAGAAATTACGAATTAAAAATGTAATATCCGATTAAAGTGCTAAAAGAGTTTCGAAATAATAATGTGTTTTAGAAATTAAGGGGAAAACATCACTTGTGGTTTCCTAATATGCAGAGAATAAGAGTAAGTTTTATAAACTGAAGTTCGTAAATACTTAGTTCCTAATTTATTTTCAACACATTTCTTACAATTGTGGTACAAGGAACATGATATTTTTACGCATGTTCTATATACCTGGTTAACAAAACACATTAACATTTTTAGTAAACCAAATACCTTGGAAATTGAACAAAAAACATAGCCTATTTAGTGGATACCAAAAAATCACATTTTGAAGATGGATATACTTTTAAAAGTTATTTCTCCATTTATAGATGTAAATGTAAAATTCTGGATAGGTCTATTTAGTTCTTTTCTAACTACAAGCATACCAGAGATTTCATAAAAAAGAGTCGTGCATGAAATTTGAATTTTATAAGAAACAGATTTTGAAAATATGAGTATGTATTATTTTTAATTCGAATAAATAAAAAACCATTCATAATGAAACTTACATGCAAGAATACTTATAGCAAGAGGATGAAGTGTACAAGATATGTCTCTACCATAAAAATAGTAGAGAATAGAAATTTGTACCTATAATTTTCCTTTGTATGCCTCCAGTTATTCGGTTGAGAAGCTTTTGTCATCTAGTCTGCTATCAAAAAAGCTGAAAGTTAGAATTTATACATCAGTTATATTACCTGTTTTTTGTATGGTTATAAAACTTGAACTCTCACTTTGAGAGATAAATAGAGATTAAGGATGTTCGAGAATAGGATGCTTAGGAAAATATTTGGTGCTAAGAGGGATGAAGTTACAGGAGAATGGAAGAAGTTACACAACTCAGACCTGCACGCATTGTATGTTTCACCTGACATAATTAGGAACATTAAATCCAGACGTTTAAGATGGGCGGGGCATGCTGCACGTATGGGCGAATCAGAAATGCACATATAGTGTTAGTTTAGAGACCTGAGGGGGGAAAAAGACCTTTTTTAGTGACCGAGACGTAGATGGGAGGATAGTATAAAAATAAATTTAAGGGAGGTGGGACTGGATTAATCTTCCTTAGGATAGGGATCGATAGCGGGTTTATGTGAGGCAGAAATGAACCTCCGGGTTAAATTAAAAAGAATATTATTCCGTCATATAACTTATTTTAATGTAAATCATACAGTTATAGATACGCATTATATTTATTGTTAAAAATTTTTACGTTTTCACCATACAATATGGCATTTTCAGGCTATCTTATGAAAAACGAATTGCAATATAATGTAAAAAAGATACATGTCAAAGTGTAGTTAATGAATGTCAAGGTTAAAATGTTAAAATAGTGAAACACTTAAGCATACATGTACAATCAAAATTTAATTATGCATATTTAATTGAAATAACGATGCCAAAATATGTTGAATATTGTGTACGTAAATGCTACTGGTCCAATGGTTATATCTCAAAGTAAATACCATATGGAACGGTTAAACAAAATGATGTGATTTTTTTTTGTAAACAGGGAATGTAGCTGTAAAATAGTAGGCTATTAAAATTAAAATTAAATAGGCATATTTTTACAAAAACATGACGAGACATATTGTATGGAGAAAACGTTAACATTTTTTATTTCATTCATTCATTCATTCATTCATTAATTCATTCATTCGTTCGTTCGTTCGTTCGTTCGTTCGTTCGTTCGTTCGTTCATTCGTTCGTTCGTTCGTTAGTTCGTTTGTTTGTTTATTTAATTTAATTTATTTATTTTATTTATTTATTTATTTATTTATTTATTTATTTATTTATTTATTTTATTTATTTATTTTATTTATTTTATTTATTTATTCATTTCTTTATTTCTTTATTTATTTATTTATTCATTTACTTATTTACTTATTTACTTACTTACTTATTTACTTATTAGTTATTTATTTATTTACTTACTTATTTACTTGCTTACTTACTTATTTATTTATTTACTGATTTACTTATTTATTTATTTAGTTAATTACTTATTTACTTATTTATTTGTTTATTTATTTGTTTATTTATTTATTTGTTTATTTATTTATTTACTTATTTATTTGTTTAGTTATTTATTTATTTATTTATTCATAAATTCATTTATTTATTCATTTATTCATTCATTTATTCATTCATTCATTCGTTCATTCATTCATTCGTTCATTCATTCATTCGTTCGTTCATTCATTCATTCATTCATTCGTTCATTCTTTCATTCGTTCATTCGTCGTTCATTCGTTCGTTCGTTCGTTCATTCATTCGTTCGTTCATTCGTTCGTTCGTTCATTCCTTCGTTCGTTCATTCGTTCGTTCGTTCGTTCATTCGTTCGTTCGTTCATTCGTTCGTTCATTTATTCATTCGTTCATTCATTCGTTCGTTCATTCATTCGTTCGTTCATTCATTCGTTCGTTCATTCGTTCGTTCATTCATTCGTTCGTTCATTCATTCGTTCGTTCGTTCGTTCATTCGTTCGTTCGTTCGTTCATTCGTTCGTTCGTTCATTCGTTCGTTCATTTATTCATTCGTTCATTCATTCGTTCGTTCGTTCATTCATTCGTTCGTTCATTCATTCGTTCGTTCATTCGTTCGTTCATTCATTCGTTCGTTCATTCATTCATTCGTTCGTTCATTCGTTCGTTCATTCATTCGTTCGTTCATTCGTTCGTTCATTCATTCGTTCGTTCATTCATTCGTTCATTCATTCGTTCATTCGTTCATTCATTCATTCATTCATTCATTTTTTCCTTCATTCATTCATTCATGCATTCATTCATTCATTCATTTATTCATTCATTCATTCATCCATTATTCATTTACTCATTTACTCGTTTATTCATTTACTCATTCACTCAATTATTTATTTATTTAATCATTTATTTATATAATTATTTAATTATTTATTTGCTGAACAACAGCCAGAGGCCAATTATAGTTCAGCACAATACACAAACAGCAGATACAAAGGTGCAAGAATAAATAAAATAATATCTTAAATCATGAAATACAGACAAATAAAATTGAGAACAAGGACTGTAAATACTAATAAACGAAATTATAATTTAAAAGGATCCAAATTGTTCTCATGCAAATTTGCATATTTTATGCATCTACAGACTGGAGAGAGAGATTTTGAATTTCTGTTGTAAAATTTTTTTGAAATCTTAAACCCTTTGTAGGAATACGCTGATATTGTTTATGATATAAATAATAATAAAAATAATGTAAATTTACAACTGTATAATTTACATTAAAATAAATCATAATATGATGGAATAATATTCTTTTTAATTTGATGTTTGACTTATTGGAATTCTGCAAAAATGAACTCAAAAACCTCCGGTTTCTCTAAACGCCATAAGTAAGTAAGTAAATAGTCACCCTTAACCGTTTCACACGTCAGTTTATGTCTAGCACAGGCTTGTAAATGTACATTATTCTATTTTAAAAATCCAACAGGTAATTAACCCAAGCGGGGCTCGAACCCACTACGGAACGCAGCCTCCGTGCACGAGTAGAGTTCACTAAAGCTCAAAGTACGTCTGTTGACAGATAAAATCTCCGCTTAAGAAAGACGACGAAATGCTCAAGCTGAAGTGACTTTTGCCATTACTTCTGTCGAGATGTGAACTTAAATATTTGTGTAAGTTATTAAAATCCATTTGAATAGATTTAAGAGGACCGTCATCGTCGTTCAGCTTGTTGGTGAGGGTTTTGAGAATCAGACCTGTGCATAATGGCTAGTGTTTAAGTTGAAGGTGCATCTTAAACTAGTTCTATCAAGACCTTTACATCGGTCGTTCTCTGTCGTTTCCAATTCGCCTCCAGTGGTAGGAGAGCCTTCCCTTCGCTTGGTTTGACGAACAGAGCACCCCGACTCACTGTAGCGAGAGGGAAATTGAAAGATGAAGGGTAGCGGAAGGGGTGGGAGCCTCTTCATTTAAAAAGTTATGAATCTGAAACGATGCCTGAAGGTAGATTGAAATTTTTGTAGTAAAAGGGAAGATAGTAGGATGGGATAAGAGACATGTATGTGTGTGGTGAGTGGGTAAGTGTGGAGGAAGGACGTCTTTAACTTCTCCTAGGGTTTCTTTTTATAGTATATTTTAAGTCGCATCGGGAAATCAGAGATGTGTGTGTAAGAAGACAACTGGGATAAAAGCAAAAAAGGGTTAATATTGATACGGTATTCATATGAGTATATACTGACATGATCATGTTTCTATTCGGAAGGATATCGTTTCTTATTAAAGGGGAGACTTCATATTCCAAATGGAGGAGTGAAATAGGAAGAAAAAACGAACAAACTTCTATTTGTTTTAATAGATTTGTTCAAAGCTTTGACAAGATTATGAGGATGAAAATGAAAATAAGGAAATTACGCGACACCGCGAAAATTTTACATCTGGACACCATAAATAAAATGGTGGTCAAATACAAGAAGTAGAAGCTCAATAACAAGTTAAGATGTGCTCCCTACTGTACCTCCCCGAATTCTTCATGAAAGCTGGGTGGACACCGGTTCTATATAGCCTAAAGGTCGAAATTTCATGAGAACATGTCTTACAACGAGAGAACTTGTACAGTCTCTCATTCCGTTACTTCAGTACGTCGCGGAACAAATACTGTGCAGCACTCTTAATTATGTTACTATATTATGTATGTATGTATGTATGTATGTATGTATGTATGTATGTATGTATGTATGTATGTATGTATGTATGTATGTATGTATGTGTATGTCTGTAGGCCTATGTATGTATGTATGCATGTATGTATGTATGTATGTATGTAAAAGGTAAAGGTATCCCCGTAACATGCCATGAAGGCACTTGGGGGCATGGAGGTAGAGCCTCATGGTTTCTATGACCTCGGCACTAGAGTGAGGTGGTGTGGTTGGCACCACGCTCTGACCGCCTTTTACCCCGGGGAAAGACCCGGTACTCAATTTTATAGGAGGCTGAGTGAACCTCGGGGCCGTTCTGAAAGTTTGGCAACGAGAAAAAATCCTGTCACCACCTGGGATCTAACCGCGGACCTTCCAATCCGTACCCAGCTGATGTATGTATGTATGTATGTATGTATGTATGTATGTATGTATGTATGTATGCATTTTTTTATTTTATTTTATTGAGAACATCAACTGCATGCCCCATTACATAGTAATATTACATGCATTATACTGAACAATTTACACGTGGTATTACAATAATATGCTACAATTTCCTTTTTTGATAATAATATCAGAGTTGAATTTGCCCATCACCTTATGTATGTATGTACAGCTGTCAAAAAAAAGTGGCCGCACTCGTGAACAGCGAATATTTTCAAAGTCCACTTCGGGTCGCGGCGATGTTACACGATGCATGTGCTTGTACAAGCAGTTCCGGAACTATGAAAGTGTTCCATATCTGTTCCTCGCAGACCAGCGGTAGAGTGCTTGTTTAATGATTCAAAGGTTCTGGGTTCGGGCCTTCTTCAAGTTTTCATTTTATTTTTTAATCGTTCTTTAGCGATGTAAATGATATTCAAATTATCATTTATATCCAGTTATCGTCCTTGATGGATATCACGTTATTTATATTTTGTTATCGTTCTTTATAGATATGAATAAAATTCAAGTCATCATTTGTATTCTGTTATCGTTTTATAACGATATGAATAATCATTATTACTATTGTAGCTACAGTATCTCCAATGGGGTTAGCCCTATTTTACATATGTATGTTAGGGCTATAGTTTTGTACACAAAAAAGATAAGCATAAAGAGAAATGGAAAAGAAAATTAAATTAGCTTACGCGATGTAAACAAAACATAAACAATCCGTAAATTAGGCATTGCGATTGCAAAACAAATATCAGTTATCAATTTGAAACATACAAAAACATTAACAACACACATACGTAACACTTCTATAACACAAATATGCAGCTTTCCGTATCATACATCATAAATTACTACACAATAGTCACACAGACACAATCAAACTATAATTACAACATTGCAACGACATCAAGCATCCCATAACTGACTCACATACATAACAAATCAAGCATCCGTTGCAACACATACACTTCAACATAGTAACCACACTTTTAAAAGTTACAAATTTGGCTCCAAGAAGAATAAATAGGACACTGTTACTAATTACTATTCTTCTACAATTTCTTAAATACATCTGTAAGAAATCTGTGAAATTCCGATATGAATAATATTCACGTTTTTTATATTGTTATCGTTCTTTAGCGATATAAATAATATTCAAGTTATCATTTATATTGTTTTCCTTCATTAGCATTATAAAATAATATTCAAGTTATTTATATTGTTATTGTTCTTTCGCAATATAAATAATCTGTGTTTTATGTAAGTAATTATTATAACACAAATAAACATCTTTCTTTGTAAAATAGGTTATTTTATTTAGATAATTAAATACGTATTATATAATATCTTATATTAATTAAACAAACCGATATTTATCATTTATATTCTGTTATCGTTCTTTAGTGATACTGTATAAATAATATTCAAGTTATTTATATTGTAATCGTTCTTTAGCGATATAAATAACATAAATTTAATATTAGGTTTGGAAAAATCCAGTTGCATAATACTGCTATTAGTTTTTCTTTTTGTATTATTACATTATACTATCTTGAACCACAATAAAATGAAAAGGAGTAACGAGGAATTGAACCTGAGACGTTGACATCTAAATCCCGACGTTCGTCCGCTGAGCTACGAGGGCAAAAGTGTGGAAACATTTTCGGAAAAATTGGCCCAATCACACTCTAAGATTTTCTGATGATTCGTAGAAGCTAGTCCAGGATGCGGGGGGCAAAGGCTAATTGAGATTTCCCGATCTCTGATAGGGTGAAACATCCTGATAGAATTAATATTTAACCCTTGCCGTGACTTTCGGTGAAGTCCGGAGGGCCCAATTAGTCAAATCCACTCTCCTCATCTCCACGCTTGGACCCCTGGAATTTAATAAGATGCGAAAGAGATAGTGGTGTGCGGAAAGAACGGGATGTTACCGCATTTAGGCCTATCCTTCCCAAGAAAAACTGCAAACATGAACAAATGAAGCTTTTAATAGAAGAAGAAGGATCTTCTGCGGACCTCTGGAAAAAGAACTAAGGAAGAGACTAGTGAAGTGCTTTGTGTGGAGTGTGGCATTGTATGGGGAAGGAACATGGACATTACGACGAAATGAAGAGAAACGAATTGAAGCATTTGAAATGTGGATGTGGAGAAGAACGGTGCGTGTGAATTGGACAGATAGAATAAGAAATAAAATTGTGTTTGAAAAAGTGAGTGAAGAAAGAATGATGCTGAAACTGATTAGAAAGATAAAAAGTAATTGGTTGGGTCTCTGGTTGAAAAGATGAATAGACGACATTAGGATATGTGGATCATATGCGGAGACAAAGAGGAAGGCAGAAAATAGGAAAGATTGGAGATTGCTGGGTTTGCAATGAAAGACCTGCCCATGGACAGAACACTTATGTATGTTCAGAATGCCTGGAATATCGTGTCTAAAAACAGTTGCTATTTGCAAAGACTAGTCAATTCCATGCCCACTCGACTGCAAGATGATCGAGATAAGAGGAAGGTAGACTAAATATTGAATTGTGGCTTTTTGTTTTGTTTCTTGAAGGCTTAATTGTTTGAATGTTTTAAGGCCGACGCCAGTAAATTTGTTTTGTTTATGCCACGAAAGATATTTTATTGAGAATAAAATCTTTTTTCTTTCCATTTGCAGCCACAATATCATAATGATAAAGTCATGGCATAATATATTAATGAACCTGATGTTAATTACTAAAATAATCGTAAAAGAGAAAGGAGCCATTATGTATAGTTTGTCTCTCTCAAAAACAGAACAAAAAAGAACATAAAAAGCACGTGGTTGTAGTCGAACGCAGGACCTCATGAATAAGAGGCCTGAACGCTACCATTATGCTATCGATAACACACAGAATACTTCAATTATAACTGTAGATATCAGGCAACGTGGTCCAACAACATGTAACATCGCCTGTCTCCGAATTGTAGCTAAGATACCCGAAGGGAACT
The DNA here is from genome assembly GCF_040183065.1 of Periplaneta americana. Lineage (NCBI taxonomy): Eukaryota > Metazoa > Arthropoda > Insecta > Blattodea > Blattidae > Periplaneta > Periplaneta americana. Next base: position 46,508,840 of record NC_091123.1, read on the forward strand.
TTGTTTCAGGAGAGCGGCCACTTTTTCTTTTGACAGCTGTACACTGCAAGTGGGCAAGATGTATTTTAGTTGTCTTCCTCATGATAGTTTAGCCTGAAATATTTTACTGTAACTAATTTAATTTTCTATGGCGCTAAGATACAGAGAAGATTTTTAAGTTATTTATATTTTAAAAAACATCACGTGTCGTCTTATGTAAAGCAAATTTCATATAATAAGTTACTTTTTTAATTTAATTATAAAACTTTAAAATCTAGACGATTAATAAATAGCCAGATTTTACTCTATAAGACTGTTAACAGATATTGAATAACTGTGATTTTCTTAAATTCCTTCAGTTCAATGTAAAAAGAATAGAATTACGTCATAGGCAACCTTTTGTTATTCCAATTCCTAGAACTGTTTCTTTCAAGAACTCTCCATTGTTTGTTATGTGTAATACTTACTCTTTAAACTGTGATTCTCATTTAGATTTCAGTTAACAGTTAAAAAATTTCATAAACTATTAAAAAGAATTGTATTTCCTTCATCATCATCATCATCATCATCATCATCATCATCATCAACATCATCATCATCATCATCATCCACAGGGATTAGGCCTTTCGACCTGTTCCGTCCTCTCAAAGAAATTGATCTCTCCATCTCTTCGTAGGCCTTCCTCTGTCTCTCTTGCCTTTAGGTTTGTGCTTTAGAATCTTTTTAGGAATACGGTATTCTGGCATTCTTTGTACGTGTTCATAATATTTTTCTTGGTATTCTTTTATTTTATTATTTAAGTTGAATATGTTCATTTCGTCTCTTATCGTTTCATTACATTGCCTGTCTGTTCTTCTGTATCCAGCTACCGATCTCAAAAATCTCATTTCTGATACTTCTATTTTGTGCTTTTGGTTTTCTGTTAGGGTCCAGCATTCTGAGCCGTACAAGAGAGATGGGACTGCCAAGACTTTGTAAAACTTCAAAATGGTTTCTTTCCTTGTTTTGTTTAATAGAGTTCTTTTAATCGTTCCACATATTTGATTAAAATTTTGTAATTTTCTTTGTTGATCTAATTCTCTTGTGTTTCCAGTTTCACAGCCCAGGTATTTAAAATCTCTTACTTGCTCTACCATATTGTCATTAATTAAAATTTTACACCGTACCTGTGTATTCCCGTGGAAAGCTAAAATTTTTGTTTTTGTACGAGATATTGTTAAATTATAGTTTGAGGCTGTGATTTGTAATTCATATATTAGTTTCTGAAGACCATCCTCTGAAGCAGCTATTACTAATTGATCATCTGCAAATAAAAGAGTTGTTAAAACTGTTTTGTACAATTCCTTGTATTTCCTTAGATATTTAAATTATGAATAAATGTATTATAATGTTTTTTACTCTAGTTTTGAAATAATTTTGCATTATTATATTGATATTTGACACTATATTAACTGCAATATTATATTCTAGCATCTGTTATGTATCTTTCTTTCGTTTGTTTTCTTTGCTTTGTTTTTTCTTATTATGTATTTTGTATATGTATCAATGTAAGCCACCTATAATTGGAAGCTTGCTTCTGTTGGTGGTGGATTTAAAATAAAATATTGGCTTCTTACACGCTAACTTCCAGTATTTTGGAATGTCGCATCACTTAAAGAAGGCTAAAGTAGGTTTAAAATTTGTTAGAATCACAAGTGTTAACAAATTTCGCATTATATTAAAACCTTGGATTACGAGTAACTTGGTTTGTGAGTGTTTTGCAAAACGAGCGAACAATGAAGAAACATTTTTGTTTGATAAACGAGCGATGTCTTGCAATACGAGCAGCACGATTTGTACGTAATTTGCTTCGCTTGCGAGGAACAGCAAGAGGCAATGAAAGGGATGTGGTCTGAGGAGGAAGAGGAGAAAGTGGACGAATTCTTCGCTTCAACTGAGATTAAAGTGGTGTGTAAAAAGTGGGAAGCAGTAGAAAATTTTGCTCAAATTCACAACACTGACAAGGTTGTAGCAGTGCGTGCGATAAATCTGTTTAACGACAACGTAATGTCACATTTTCCCAAAATCCTCAAAACGGGGCAAAAGCAGGTGTCATTGGATAGGTTCTTAGTCAAAGCAAAAGATTCCAGTCAGTCAAGCAGTCAGGAGTGATTCTGTTAGTGATAGTGAAAATATTTTCTTTAAATGTTCAAGATGTTTACTAAGCAGTACCAGTGGCGTAGCGTCAATGTAAGCTAAAAAGCTTAGCTTCCCCAGTTAATAATAATTTCATAATAAACCTGCAGTTTATGGAGAAAATTATTTATTGATGTTATTAGAATTTATATTTACGCGTTAAATATTGTGATGCGGCAGCTCAGGATGATTTGTGATGCAGCAATAAACAAGAAGCCTGCACACACCAGCTTCAAGCAGACTGGTTTCTTCTGTGTAATCCACCCCGCAGATTTTCCATCCCTTTCTAACTAAACTACCCTGGATCGCAAGAAGCTAGCTTTAACATTTAAAATAAGTAGTTTCCGAGTTATCCCTTTTCGTCAGTTGTGTTCAGTTGAAGTGTTAGTGTGCATTGTGGCTGATATAATAAATAATGAGCGAAATAACAGTTCCTGACACTAATTTACTTGAATTTTTTTAGGACAATTGTATTATCAAGACTGACTTACAAACAAAAGTGTGATTTAAAAAACAAATGACCGACTCCCTTGCTGTCAATGAAGGACACAACCAAAAGACAGACGTATACTTACGTAATTATACTAATATTGTGATTTCTCTAAGTATGAAAGGGAGTGAGCTAATGTTATACGTATACGTGTCTATTTGTTAAGAGATATGTGTAAACCGTGAAATCATATTTTACTACGTATCATTTGAGGTCATGCCTTATTGGTGTTACTTACGAGGTTCCAACCAATCTTCGACTGCTGACTTGACATTGACTACTAATTATTTTAAGACTGTATTTTTGTAATACGTTTTCTCATATTGCATGAAAGACAACTTGAGTTAGCTTCCCCTGCTCAAAATTTCATGCTACGCCACTGAGCAGTACAGGTGGCATACACTCAAAAACAAAATACAGTAAAGTAATTTGTGTTGCACTATTGTATTGAATTTTACCTAAATTATACTGAAGTTTATGTAAATAAAAGTTTGTTAAACGAATTAAGGTATATGTACACCCACAAAACGCAAAAAATGATGACAAATTAGAATTTTCAAAATATAACTATTTTAATAGACAATTTTCTCCTCTTTAATTTGATATAAGAATTTTTTATTTATGCCTTATGGTTTTTCAGATAATTCCCATTTTCCAAAATACTGCGTCATCAGCCACGGTCACTTACTTTCGGTGTGCATTACTTTTGGAGTGATCTTCGTAGCAGTCAATCCCCTCGTCCAGCATTGCTTGTAAAATAAACTTCTTTCTAGTCCCGAAATAGATGCATAGATATTTGGGCATGATCATTAGATTGAAAAAAAAACTTTTTTACATAATGAAGTAATTTATAATCTTTTACTGTTAGTCATAAAACTGTAAATTTGTGTGTCAGTGATGTTGTACGTCATTTTAATAAGAGTCCAAAAGTAGAAATTATAATTCTGAGGAAAATGGGCATAAACCTTGGGACAAACACCATAGCAGGATTTGTTGCATCAATGGAAATAGGGCAAAAATGCCAAAAAAAAAAAACATTCAACACCTGAAGTTAAAACAAGGCGGAGGTATTTGAGAGGCAGAAAGAAGATGAAACTGGACCGACATGAAGCTACTTAAGGGGTGACATATGATGATGGAGTCTTCTAGGCTCTGAAAGTTTGTGGCTCATTTCCTGTAGATAGTAATTTTAGAATATTTAATTCTTTCAAACATGATATCTCAGTCAAATATGGTGATACCAAGACGATATTGGTGTCATTTTGAAGCTTGAAATGTCCCCCAGTGCCTGACAATGAGTAAAATAACATTAATATAATTAATAATTATCTATGGAGTTTTACATGATTTATGCAACATAAAATATTATTGTAAGTTACATATATGGTAATATTTAATTAATGTAAATAAAAATAAAAAATGGCTCTATGTCAGGCACTAAAGAATAGTTTTAGCAAGAAAACAGTAAAAAAAACTGTGGCTCTATCTTAAAAACTGCATGAGCTATCATGTTTCAAGTTGCATGTCAAAATTATAAACAAAATAATTTTTAAAAACAATTTAGACATAATTTCAAGGGATCTGTTCACTTCATTCTCTTTCTGGTACCATTCTCAATTGTATAAAAATTTTACAGAACAAAATTATACAAAACAAAATTTTTTGTATGTAAAGGTGTACATATAATTTAATCTGAGTTTTCATTATTTTTTATTGAGAAAGTCGCTTCGATATGAGAGTGTTTTGGATTAAGAGCACGTTTACGAAACGAATTATGCTCGTAATCCAAGGTTTTACCACAGTCTAGTATATACAGTCACGAAGCTTGAGTTGTGAGGGTGCTAGGAACAATAGACTGTGCCGGTTCTATTTCGCATTGTCTGTAATGAGGCGATATTAGCGATCCTAGTGGTTAGCAACTATCTATGGATGCATATTTACTACATATTGAGCTTCGTGACTGTATATACTAGACCAGGCATGTCAAAACCCTGCACATTGTGCACTTGTCTCTGTGCAATGTGCAGTTCCTATTCCCCTACCTGGAGGGAGTGAATCGGCTTGGGGGGGGGGGAACGCGACAGGGCTGTACATTACCTGCAGTAGCAGAACAGCTTTGGTTTCAGTAACACAGATCAGTACGGGTGCTCATTGAACTGTGATTGTGAATGCGTTATGAAAAATAAAGTGAGGAATCCACAGATATAACGAAGAAGAGAAATCACGAATCATATAGCGTAACTGTTATGATGTTTTCCTCAGCCAGTAGTAATTATTTTAAAATGAAAGGCTTTCATCATATAATGTGGACCTAATAGTGATGTGAGAATTTAAATCAGATTAGTAAAGTTCTCAAAATATGATATTCGCCAGCTCTTATTTCTTAATTAGTACTCTCACGGCAAGAAAAACATGACAATGATGTTGTTTTGGAGTCTGTACTAACACAGCCATCAATGGTTAGACGACATACAACTTTTATTTGATAAGCTGATAAGTGATGAGAATATTGAGTGAGGAATACATGTGAGGGTCTTGGGGGTGTAAGGGAAGAAAGAAAGCAACTATTTGTAAGGGGGAAAATTTTTCTAGAAAAATAATACATAATGGCGAATTTTCCATTTCACGTTATTATCTTAATATACTTACGTTAATAAATCTTTAAACCAGACATAAAGAAAATGTCCTCAATTCACAGCTTGTGAAGTACTCTTTTAACTCAATTCAGTAACGCTCCCAACTTGCTGATACTTGCTCTCAACGTTTTCCAAATAAGCTATATATATGTAAATTTTAATTCAAGCTTAATTTATTCAATTTATTATAATAATGTGAATTTATATTAATATACAGCAAGGAAATGATTCCAGTGTAAAAGCCTCACAATGTCCTATTGCATGTAATTGGGAATAAAATGTTTTCTTGAAATTTTGTGCACCAATAGTCCCAATAATGCTTGAGGAACAATGAAAGCGTATCACTTTGAAATAATCAGTACCTACTACGTAAAATGAAATACTGTGTTCGTTTTTTGTTGTTTCGAAATTACTGCAATACTTATATTTTCTTCAAATACTTGTATACAAATCATGTAAATAAATGATTCTTTACAAGCGACTGCATTGTGAATTGTAACTCAGAAAGTCTATTGTTTCTTGTGTTACAATTGTCAAATGTAGACACTGAAAATAATTATTGTGTTTTTTCCTTCTGCTAAGTATGTTTATAATGTCCAAATGTCAATTTCATTGAACACTAGAAGCGCAGAATAGATTCTTGTACATCCCTCCCTCTAAAAACTGGTAAGAGCAACACGTGAATGACGCAATCTGCACAGACCGGCGTTCCGCGCACATACACTGCACTTTCAGCGTCTGATTTCTGACATGCCTGGTCTAGTGCAAGGTTTTTGTAATGCCTTTTATTGCGTATTTTAGCTATTTATGATACCTTTTTGCCTGCCTAATTTAATGGTTCATAATGCCTAAACTTCCGGTCTCTGTTTATCAGCAATGAGTATACCTATATATCGTTAAGCTTTGACTTCTTCATTCCGCAATAGGCTACTCGCACTTTTTATATCCTGGTGACAACTTTAAAATGTTGAAGAAACTTTGAATCTTGTCCTGATGTATGACGCTACATGGAGAGAGACTCAAATGATGGCGAAATCACATAGTTTCAGATTTAGTCATTTCTAAATTTTAACATAAACATCGGTAATAAGCGATACTAAGCTAGCGCCCTAGGGCCTGTTTTACGAAAGTACAAGTTACAAGTGAATATATCGATAATTTATAAAACTTGTAACTTACTAACCTATAGTTCTATCATAACAAACGGCTTTTAAAGGGAACGTAAAATATAAAAACTCAGATGACCATCTATTAGTGATTTCTTTTCTGAAACCAGCTTAAAAAGAGCACCAACAAAAAGTTGTTTTCCTCTTCACATACTGAAAGGATGAGCACTATCAAAAGCCGGATGATATTGGATTTCCATGTCGATGTAAACGTCTTGAAACGCTGTAGCATTGTCTGTAATGAGGCGACATTAGCGATCCTAGTGGTTAGCAACTATCAATGGATGCACATTTATTACGTATTGAGCTTCGTGACTGTATATACTAGACTGTGGTTTTACTGTGCATCCAACACCATGAAAGTTTTAATTGGCACCTGTCTCTTCATCCTCGTGGCCTTCTTATGACGTGTTCGATTTATTTTGCTTTCCTTTATCTTATTCTAGAGCCCGCATCCGGCTTTTCATATAGGTTATAAATAAGGTCGCTACTTTCGGATGTTTTCTTAAACCCAGGGGTTCGGTGTACATCGTCCACATCTGACTGTACTCTGCAGTCCACTCCACAGGATTTTTTTTTGTTTCCAGTCGGTGGATACCACAACATCGAACAGAGTTGAAGCACTACTCAAGTGAAACTTTTTCTATGTTGGCGGAGGCCTGCTGCCGCTTCTCTTACCCCTTAACATGCCCACGAGCTGTTTTCGAGCACAGAATAAATAAACAAGTGAAGTCTACGTCTGAAACCGTTCCGGATTGACAATAGGTCCCTGTTCTTGGAATAATGTGAAACATAAAATTTTGTCTAGTAGGTTATTTCCTACTTCTTCTGCTTCACCGTCCTGACGTTTGTCAGAATATAGTGGTCTGTTATTAGGGATGATAATACAGAAATACTGAAATTACGAATGAAGAATTTCCTTTCATATTTTCACTACGTAAATATCGTCCTTCGTTAATAATTTAAAATAATGTTCGTGACCATTTACACAGATGTTATAAAGGCAATAATTAAAACCATTGGTAGTATTTCAGGATTTTTTCTTATTTATGAGATTTTCGCGATTGTAAGGCGAATGTTGCTTAATCTCATGGCGAATATTCGGAATCATCACGCCAAAATTCCATACAGCTGTCGCTGATTAAAAGTAGGCTATATCGTCACGAAGGAAGAATTTTCTTTCATTTTTACAGCGTAAAATTTTTTCCATATTGAATCTTTCGTACACTACTTTTAACACTTGAATATAAATAATTGATTAAATGGCGATCTTACTCGTGTTAATTGTGTAAGCATGTGCGGCTTACAGCTGTTTCGGTGCTTCTTCACACCATTCTCAGAGCTTACTAGATCTCGGCGTCATCTCGAACTTCGCCGCCTATTGTGTGGGTGCGTTCGATTTTTGAAAAGTGTTGAAATGTTGTGTCAAATAGTGTGTGTGTTCTGAAATTGATCTGTGTGTTGAGAATTTGATCAGTGTGTGTTTTAGTGTGTCTGAATATTTCATATTGTTTTAGTGTGAGACATGAAAATCCTACACATACAATCCAGAAATCAAAACCTCAGCACACTAGAACAATATGAAATATACAGACACACTAAAACACACCCTGATCAAATTCTCAACACACAGATCAATTTCAGAACACACATACTATTTGACACCACATTTCAACATTTTTCAACAATTGAACGCACCCACACAACAGGCAGCGAAGTTCGAGATGGCGCCGAGATCTAATAGGCTCTGAGGATGGTGTGAAGAAGCACCGAAACAGCTGTAAGCCGCACATGCTTACACAATTAACACGAGTAAGATCGCCATTTAATCAATTATGTAAAATTGATTTTCATATTTAAAACATTGTTTTTAGATAGCCATTCCTAAATGTAGAACTTATAATGCTTATATTATAAATGCTCAGATAATGACGAAATTATTCAGATAATGGGCACAACTTATATATTTTTGAAAACGAGAAGAAATGAGCTTCTGGATGAAGCAAAAACATTATTTACTAACATTATGAAGAAATCTGATATTTCTGGAGTCGATGTATACCTTAATAGAAAGAGGAGCATCTTCTGAGGACCGCTGAGAAAAAAACTAAAGAAGATACTAGTGAAGTGCTTTGTGTGGAGTGTGGCATTATATGGTAGCATAGAAACATGGCCATTACCACGAAGTGAAGAAAATGACTAGAAGCATTTGAAATGTGGATATGGAAAGATGAGATCGTGCGAAATGGATAGAGATGATAAGAAATAAAGCTGTAGTGGAAAGAATAATGCTGAAGACTTGAAGATGATCAGGAAGAGAAAAAAGAATTGTTTGGTTCACTGGCTAAGAAGAAACTGCCTACTGAAGGATATACTGAAAGGAATGGTGAATGAAAAAAAGGTTCGGGCAGAAGAAGTTTTCAGATGATAAACAATATTAAGATGTATGTGGATCGTATGCGAAAAGTAAGAGAAAGGTGGAAATGGGGAAGATTTGAGAATACTAGGTTTTCAACGAAATACCTGCCCTTTACCAGAAAACTATGAATGAATTTATTTTATTTTAGTAGGTTATTTTACGACGCTTTATCAACATCTTAGGTTATTTAGCGTCTGAATGAGATGAAGGTGATAATGCCGGTGAAATGAGTTCGAGGTCCAGCACAGAAAGTTACCCAGCATTTGCTCATATTGGGTTGAGGGGAAAACCCCGGAAAAAACCTCAATCAGATAACTTTTCCTCGCCGGGTACCGAACCCGGGCCACCTGGTTTCGTGGCCAGACGCGCTGTTACTCCACAGGTGTGGACACTATGAATGAATGAATGAATGAATTTAACATCGGCGATACTGAAAGTGGTTTATTTCCGCGAAAATCTGAAAATTTGCTTTTGCTTTATCACAATAATTTCTTTGTATAGGAAAATAAATATTACATGAGGGATGACTCAGTTTGAAACACATTACAGGTTTTTAAATTCAGAGCCACACCACTGTCCAGTTAATGACTGTCATTCTCTTACCTGGCAACGTATATTCTCAGCGTGGTATCAAAAACAGCAGCACATAAACCGAGTCTAGTTTTCCACCAGAATCTCGCCTTAAAAGTAAGTTATCGAGTACCAAAATTATTACCAATATTTCTTGTTCGAGAGCAGACGTCCGGCAAACATGGTCTAACACAGAAAAACTCGCTGAATATATTTTGGAGTTATGATTCAAATATTCTAAGCACGTACTGCATTGGAAAGAACGTGAAGAGAAGGAAAAAAAAAAGTGTTCCCGGTCTGTATTTTACCGTACACCATGGGAATTCACTTACAAGTTCTTTAACTGATAGAAGGTCGAAAACGGCAGTATATGAAGTTGAGAAGGGGGAAAAAAGTTTTGAGGGTTATGTTAGTTTCCGGTCGTAAATGACGTCACGAAGTTTCGAAAGTAATAATTCACGTGACCTTATTCCATTATATAGATCTATACCTCTCAAGACAGGAACTGTACGTGTAACATAACAATTTAGTTGCGTTCCTGGATTAGTGGGATTTAATTTTCTAGCTTTGTACAAGTTACTGTTTGTATGGAAAAACTACTAGTTTTGTTTAGACACATCATTTGCCTGAATATCAATATGCCTACAGCAATTAATACTAAACCATTCGGACGATATTGTTCATGTGCAACATTTGCGTACAAATTCATTTGTGCTAACACTTCGCAAGAAGATCGTGAATTCTGAAATTGTTCATACAAAAGTCGGGCCTGTTGTTTCATGACGAGGCAGTGAAAAGTATAAAATTATTTAGCATTATGAACAATTTAATATATTTGTGTAGTGTTAAGGGAGGAAATGTGTCGAATTTTAATTTCTTTTTTTTAAACTAGATAGTTTATTTTTTGCACACGTTTCTCTTAGAATATGTACGTATAATTAATATGCTACAACACTTTCTTTATTTTATTTATTTATTTATTTACTTTATTTATTTATTTATGCATTTATTTATTTATTTATTTGTTTATTTATTTATTTGTTTATTTGTTTATTTATGTATTTATTTATTTTTGTATTTATTTATTTATTTGTTTATTTGTTTGTTTATTTATTTATTTATTTATTTATTTATTTATTTATTTATTTATTTATTTATTTATTAAGGCCATTAAGCCTTCTCTTCCACAACACCAGGAATACAAATACAATAATAGAAATAAACAGAGAAAAAAATACACTATATACAAAGTAAAGTTACACAAGAAATAAAGAGAGAGAGAGAGAGAGAGAAAACACTATAAACAAAGTAAAGCCACACAAAAATACACACAGGTTGCAGTCACACAAACTTTAAATGAGTGATTAAGTATCATAATTAATTGTATTTCTGGCACTTAATAATTTTTTGCGTTACGCAATTTTTATTATTTTTCAATGACATATTTTCAAAATCTATCTCCTGTCACAAATTTTATATAATATGATCTACAAATTTGTGTTTAGTACCTATATTATATTTAATGACACAAAGTATCCATATTTCAAAAATTTGTCCTGAGAAAAGAAAGATACTGGCTTACCAAACATAATTTCCAATGTTTTAAAATTCCTATTGTCTAGATATAGGCCTAGGTATTACTTTCATTATACATCTTGATTACAAAACTTTTAATACTGTATCACACGGAATATGTATTATATGTCTTTCTTGTGTTAAATTTTACTGTACCTGGTTAACATGTTTCAGCCTGTTATGGGCCATCTTCTGAAGACAAATCATTCAGTTGTATTACTAAAAATAACTTCATACTTGGCAGCTAGGCTTAAATTAGAATATTTTGAGACAGATTTTGTCTCGCATATCGTTGAAGTCGATTGCAGTTTGCAGTTTTGATTTGATTTGATTGTCGTGCTCTGTTTCGAACATCTGTCCAGTTACTCTTCATCAGAAGAAGCATTCTTTTTGTATGAGCGTTATTACTTAGTATGCTTAGAACAAAATTTCGCTAGTTTTTTTTCTAAATTCATAACATTAACATGATTTGATTTTAAAAAGGTGAGTACCAAAACCATTTTAGGCAAGCATTACCTTCTACAAAGACTGCAAAGTTTAATGCATCCCTTGAAGAATTTTTGTGGATTATTTTACGACGCTGTATCAACATCTCAGGTTATTTAACGTCTGAATGGAATGAAGGTGATAATATCGGTGAAATGCGTCTGGGTTCCAACACCTATATTTATCCAGCATTTGCTCATATTGGATTGAGGGAAAACCCCGGAAAAAAACTCAACCTGGTAACTTTCCCCGACCGAGATTCGAGCCTGGGCCACCCGGTTTCGCGGTCAGAAGCGCTAATCGTTACTCCACAGGTGTGAACACTCTTGAAAAATGAAATTCATTCATAATATAAATCATCACCATGCACGGCAAAATCAAATGTTTAGAACAGTGGTGAGCAGGTCTTGAGATACTACCCGCAACACAGAGGAGAATTTGTGTGGTAGGGGAATGTACTTCACCCGTTTCATGTGCAGTGGCGAACTGTAAGAGAAACACAATATAAGGTATGAGCAGACATTATCTCTGCCGTGTGTTAAGCATGCTCTCATCAATGTTTTACAAATATTAAATTAATTGTACACATTTTATTACACCAAGTTGATATAAAAATAAATGATAATTCTCTTAAGATCCATGCTGACTGAGCAATGTTCGAACTTTAATCTAAAGCAAGAGAATACGCTATGAATTGGGAAATACTATATTTTAGTTGCTCATCCGCCAGATATGAAATATCTTCTATTCTTCTCCCTGTAGTACGACGAGAAAAACTAATGTTTCCATATTGTTCCTTTAGTTCAGGAGACATAACACTCGCCACACTTATTAAACATGTTTTAACAAATTCCCCGCCACTAAAAGATTTCAATGATTTTGCGACTTCTCATGCAACTATGTCATTGGCAATAATTTCCTTTTGTTTTTAAGTCAAGGCATTCGTCTCCTCTCTATTCTGGTTACTTAATATTTCGGTTATTAATTTTTCAAGCTGCTTCATATGTTCCGACCCTATAAATTGAGTTAGAGAGAAATATAAAAGACGATAGAAAAGATAGAGCAAAATTTTGTTTACAAATTTGTGAAAACAGAAAAATGATCTACGTGGCTAATATTATTATTTAGGTATGAAAATTCAAAATACGATTACTTACCTTTAATTAAGCTGTGATTGCTATGACATTGTTTACAATGTCTGTGTATATTGCTACTGTGCGTTTCTGTAACGATTTTGTTGCATACAGCGTATTTCGAATCTCACCGGACCGGTGGAAAACAATGACGTACGCTGCAGCGAAATAGGAACAAAACTGCTGGAAGGGTCGATGGCTGTCATGGCGGCTGTACAAGTTGTTGTCTGTGCTACGCTAGCAAGATTTTGCGAAATTTCCGTACTGTCATCTCGTTCAAATAAAAGAGAGCATAAACAATTTATTTCTTGAACCAGTAGTAATAACTGGTCCGTTGACATGTTCGCTCATAAGCCATTAACATATTGTTTTTGTGTTGTACTCATTACAAACAATACAGCAGAACACACCGCCATGACACAACAGTGCACGATGTCATTCGTCTGCTAATTCCCGCCCTATACAAGAACCAATCAGATTCACTGATGACGGCTGATGGAGACTGCCACCACCTCTACAAGCTGATGGAACCCATGCGACACCGGTGGAGCATCAGTGATGCCATCAGATTGCTCAGCGCTGAGATTCGGAATACGCTTATAGTAAGCTTATCACGTTTTCTCCATAAGCACAACAGAATAATTTTTCTTCCCAATCTACCTGGAATTAAAAATACGGGAGCCGGGAAACTTAAAAATTAGAGGCAAATACAGAAGATCTCGGGGAAATACGGGGGTTTGGCAAGCTTAGTCACCGTTAACGCCTAAAATCTCAAATACTGAGTGTTCATTTCAAAGTCTGTCGTGAGTCAGCGATTTGAAGCGAGTTTCAGCTTTTGTGTCAGGGAAGTTGCCTACTATTCAAGGCGTTCAATCTGAACTTGAGAACGTGTACGGTATAACTTGAACGTCGTAGCAACAGATGGCGGTCTGTACGGTCTGTGTGCTACCATAACCTCTTTCGAACTGTGTTTTGCGCGGGCAAGTCGTACGCAGGGTATTTGTTATCATCTGTTGCGTACGGCTACATTCCACAACACAAATCAAATGCTCCGTGTCCATGTTGACCGTCCAAGTTAATGTCAACAAATACGTAAGTAATCGTCTTAACTCTCTCCCCATATCCCGACAGTAAGAAAAAAACTCACCTCAGTACGTGTTTCCAAACAGTTCACATTCCTGCCACTACCGGCGTTACCGCACGTATCGGGACGTACTCTTCAGAATGAACGCCGTACTTGGTAGGCAACTTCTCTGGCACATAGGTAATACTCCTCTGCGAAAGTGTAGGAAGATTGAATTCTCTAGGCTCATCGACTAGTCACATGACGGCGTACGGCGAGCCATGACACACTTTGAACTGAACATGCAGTAGAGGGATTGTTGCGAAACTCGCCACAATCTGTCATGTTCATGAGAGTGCCTTTTTTCCATATCTCGGACATTTACACAGGCACATATAATCTTTACGCTGTAAGAAAAATCCTAATGTAAACAATAGCACGTGACTGAAGTGAGGCTTCATTGGCCGATGTTTGGCGCCATAGATTCTCAGCACATGTTCCCGCCTACTGTTGTACATTCTGTTTCATGTTAAACATTTCCCGTTACTCGTCACCACTATGCATTCGTTTGCTTAAGAAACATTTACTTTATAATTACTGCAATTAAATTATTTTTAAGTCTTATGTCTTCACAATGGATAGTTGTGGATACAGAAGCCATACTTCAGTACCACATGCTTACGTGAACAACTACGAGCTCAAGTGACGCCAGCTTGTTACAAGAACAGACTACTTCGGTATTACTGTTGGTATTCATCCGCGTTCATAGTACACAACAAAATATAAAAGTAGCTTTTCTTTTACATAGCGTTTTACACATGAGTGGAGTTAAATGTTTTATCGTATTTAACAACTAGAATTCAATTTTTTATTTTCAAACTAGCCGTACCCGTGCGCTCCGCTGCACCTGTCAGAAATAAATATAAAGTAATTACATAATTAAAATAGGACGTTTGATCCAGGGAACAACTTTTACAACAGCGCAAGATAATCTGCTTCGCTCATTACCCATTTTTTTTGCATTGCATTTATTACATATATATTTTATTTATTTTAACACGATTCAATTGAGCATAGTTAAAATTTGAATTATAAAATAATGGATTGCTAAGCTAACGTACTATTACTGCATACTAAATCAATACACTCTCGTTGTTCGTTAATTCTCTGAGATTAAAATGAGTGTACATAAATATTATTTTAAGAAATACAGAAAACGAATGTACAAAATAGCCTGTCAAATTTTCTGTGCATAAGAAGCTATTTTAATCTTACCTGTCCTCGATTTACTCAGACGTTACTGTAATAACATTATAGCATTATGTCCATCTAGAGAAACTACACTTTCCAATGGTGAAATAATAATTAATTATACAAATCGGTTAATTTAGCTTCTGATATTACTTCATACAAATACAGAAATATTCCCTGTAGGCTATGTTTAATAGCTTTCGATTGTTGATATCCAAGGCCCCTGTTTCGATTGTTGTTGTCCAAGGCCCCTTATAGACGAAGTCATTTGTTCTTAATTCATTGCACCGTCTTAGATGTCGTTATTTTAATTTTAAAACCCATTTATCTCATTAAATATCAGTCCTATCAAAATTTGGTAAAGAATAAAACTTATCGGAAATCATTTGTGAAGAAACTTTTGTTATGTAACATTTTTCACAAAAATCAATAATAAGCGAGATATTTCGATTTATTTAATTCAGGCCCCCTTATAATCTCCCTTTTAAATAAAGTATTTTCAATGCCATATAGCCTAAAATCTAAGTTACAATGAACTTAATTTATATTCCAATTTTCATATAAATCGGTTAAGCCATTATCGCGTGAAAAGGTAACAAACATACAGACAGACATACAAACAAAAATTTCAAAAATGCGATTTTCGGTTTCAGGGTGGTTAATTATATATGTTAAGACCAATTATTTTTGGAAAATCGAAAATTACCAGAAAAATTTCGGCTACAGATTTATTATTAGTATAGATAATACAAAATTGTGGTTTCCAAATACGAACTATATTTTCCTGCGTCATGTGAGTGTTTCGACTGGGAGCCAATCACGGGTATGACAGCAACGTGCTTATGTTTACATTAGGATTTTTTCTTACAGTGAAAACAGTATAGGCTACGTTTCAGAAGCAGGTAATCAGTTGATCTCTCAGTCTTGTTTACATTAGAATTAATCTGAACTGGAATAAACTATAGCGAGTAGGTAGTAACAAGAGAGCAATCGTAGAACTGGAATCCCTCCCTCGCCTGAGATCGTGGTTATCCCTGCCTCTCCTTCTATCCCCGCTCACCTGTCGACCCCTGGCCGCCCCACCACCCCCTCCGTCGCCGGCAGCAACCAACCCCTACTAACACTATGTGAGACTCACTCAGCCGGACACTAACTTACCTCATTAGTCGTTGCTAATTTGCTAGTCCTAATTACTTCCCATCCCCCTGCGCATACACCCCTCGGCCCCCTCTCTCGTTGTCCATGCAATCCCGGGATGCTTTTCCTATAGCAACAGTAGGCTATTGAGCCCTGTTTTGAAACTAACGAGTTCTAGCCGGTAAATTGGTAGCACTGCTTCCCGATATTTCCTGTTTCTGGTGGTGTTTTGCAGCCTTCTGTTTGCTGTTGTGTTCTAGCCTAAGGCCAGTGTAGTTTCATTTGGCTGCAGAGTCTGGTTAGTGCATTGCAGCTTATGGGAGACTAGAATAAGATGTTCTCTGTGTATATAACCAAGAGTTATATATTCGTTCGTTCTTCATTTCTTACGTTTAGCACGCAAGACACTAAATGTTCGTAATACACGCTGCCGTCTGACGTACAGTATAAGGGTAAGTGAGATGTTAACACAGTCTACTATATACAGTCGCGAAGCTTGAGGTGATTTTTTGCAAATCTCGTGATAAAGCGCTCCAAGCGGTTAGCAACTAGAAACAATAGACTGTCCACGGTCGACTTTAGACTGTGTCGTATTTCCATCGAGTGCTAGCTCGTTGCGTATTTCACATTGATGCTTGTGAAATGTTCGTTATTGGTTGTAATGAAAATGTTAATGGCTAAAATACAATAATTGGAATAATAATATTTTACTAGGACGTAGAAAAATTAAGTTTGTTTTAATGAAATTTATTGATCACGTTTTATTTTCAATTCTGGTCGGATTATTATTGCTTGGGCCTACTTTTTTTTTTCCAAAAGAAATGTTTTTAATTATAGCTGTTAATTTTGTTATTATTTTTATTTGTTACTTTACTAGAGACGTAGGAAAAGTCTGTTACAATAAAATTTATTGACCACGTTTTATTTCCAATTCTGGTTGATTATTATTGCTTAACCTCATCCCACTTTGTTAACTACGTAAGCCTACACTACAAGTACCGGTACACGTAAGTTACTCCATTAATTCATATTTCCATTATTATTGTTGTAAAGGGAAATGAAAATTAATATTTATTGGTTTCATAGTTAATTATCGCTGTAATCTTGAATGAGTGAAGCGATTATAGTAAATTTCAGTTCCTTTTGCACAAACAAAAATAATATTAACCTATTTCTTGCAGGTATCTTCGAGTTTATGGTGGAATTTAATATACTTCATTAAAATAATAAATTAACTTTATGCATTTAATATTTCAATAATGGAAGGAAAGTTTTATTTTTCCAAAAGTACACAACGAAAGTGTAACATATTTTGTCGTCTACTAGGAGAGAGATCTGCGATGATGAGGCGATAGTAGCGATCCTAGTAGTGGGCAACTACCCATGTTTGCATTTTATACTACATATTGAGCTTCGCGATTGTATATAGTAGGCTGTGATGTTAAGATATATGTAAGAAGTCAAAACAAGCTCCGGCGTAGCTGAGAGGTAATTCGTTATACAAGCCGATTCTGGGCGTGGGTTCGAGTCTCTCTTGTGTTGATTTTCTTGTTATTTCCGAAAGTATCCCTCAATTGTAAGTTGACTATCAGGTAACTCCATGGCGAATGCTTACGACTCTGCTTGAGAAATTCAATCTCGATGTCGCCAACTTCTCAGGCTCTAAAGAACGTAGCAGTTGATACAGCGTCGTTAAATAAACGGCTAGGGGGAACTTCTAAGAGTAAGTAATATAGGGCCTAATAGATTACAGTTTAGAAAGCAGAGTGCTGCATTGGAGTTAAATCGCTTGCTTGAACTCGGTCGAATGTCGCACGCTCGAGTGAGATAAGATCGGTCGTGATACGCTCGTAATAAATAGAAGCACAGTACAAGGTCATCTCACCGACATGTCTTATCTTGTATGGAAGGCGACAGATAAGATACACATATGTTTTGCTCACACGGTAAAAATATGGCTTTATTTTCTGCGTTTATGACAAACGTCTACTGGAACGTACCAAAAAAGTAACATGAAGTTATAAAGGAAATAGTATGGAAAACTTCGATATACAGTTATTATTTCTAATTAATAGTTATTTAATATTTGATTTACCACATATATAATATGATAGGTCCATACATAGTGTTCCACCTATATACTGCGACAATGTAGAAACGTTTTATAAAATATTATTATATAGCAGTAAATTAATAACAATATTACTACAGAGATAACGTCACAGAAAATATAATAAAACGAACAATCATGCTGCACAACTGTTACAGACGCAAAGATTGATACACTAATTATTAGAGATTATCATTATCATTATTATTATCATTATTATTATTATTATTATTATTATTATTATTATTATTATTATTATTCCTAGAAAACTTGATACATTTCTTGCATTGTCGTGATTGTGTTGTCCGTTTATAATAATTACATTTACATCCAATAATATCTATCAGATATGGCAAAAACAAAATCACTCCTGTGTGGGGGGGGGGGGAGAACATTTACCTACAACATTTATATTACATAGTTGTACTATGGAGAGGTTAGTTAAACACTGCAAAGTTTTGAAATGATAAACATCTATGATGTTACTACACAGTTCATCACTGTAACAAGAACGAATGTCTAACGCTCGGCTTATACCGTTCGAGGATTTATCGCTCGCGACAATTTAACCTATGATGCATGTGCGCTACCTATCGGATTATGCTATGAACTACTTGGCGCTCGAGCGAAATCGTCCGATGCAGACCTCTGTTAGGAAGTCTAACCTTTCAACACCTACACTCTGTGTAAAAATTTCTCACTTTTTCCTACTTAGCCGATTATTTTATACGTTTATTGATTTGTTACATGAAAGTAGCCAATATTCAACTATAAATAATGAACCCAATACCCTCCTAAGGATATTCAGTCTACACAAAATGTAAATAAATTTATTTCCAATTAGATTCTAGATCATTAATATTTTGAGTTACAGTAGAACCCCGATTATCCGTCACCCTATTAACCGATTGGCGGATTATCCGACTGTCTCTCTCTCGCATTTTTTTTACTACATAAATTTATAAAGTACTGTGGGCGTACATTTCATTAGCACGTTTTTTTTTTCTGGAAAGGGTTATTACAAGACTTTAAAGGCCCATTCACAATGAAAATTAAACATAACCGTAACATAAACACAGAAGTTTGCGCCCAGTCTATCAAATGGGATCATTCACAATGATTCACAGAAGCAGTGACATAAGCATTACCGTAAGACGCTAACATGAAAGTTTGCAAACTCCAAACTTTCATGCTTATGCTTACGTGATTTGCAAGCAGAACACAATCGTGCAGCGCTGAAATATACGACAGAATATGAGGAAATGGCGTCGTTGTTATGTTTCCATGGTTACCAAGTACAGATGCCTCAAACTAGGAAGCTGCCTGGAGAGGGGAAGTAGTAGAGCTAACGGAGGGGGCCCACCTAGGCTCCGATACCCAGGTATAGTCATATTATCTGAAAAGTTGACCTCTTGACAATGTATTCAACATGTACCCTCCCTATGCAACCTTCTCAACTGTTATTAGAACTGAGCTGTACCGTTCTAGTCCACAGTGCACAGCAGTAGGCGGACGGTGGTAGGGGAGAAGTGCTCTATGCGCCTGCGCGAACGAGACAGCTTGCTAGTTTGAGGCATCTGTATGTTTGCGGTTATGTTTATGTTCCCATCGTGAATGATGGTATGACTTCTTGATTTTACCTTAACGTTTATATTCTTAAGTTAACGCTTACGTTATGTTTAATTTTCATTGTGAATGAGCCTTAACCCTTACAAAGTATGACCTACTATTCGAGTTGTCGTACTGTATAATTATACCTATATTAAATGTCTTCATGAGTATCAAAAGAAATCGTGTTGTGTTAAGTATAAAAAGTGCAAATAACTGAGTGGATTAGGAAACGAGAAACTGTGGTCATCTCAGAATACGAGGTTGAAATCACAACAGTGTGCAATTCAATAAAAATCGAGGATAAAGTGTATAATGTGTGTAAATCTACAACATGAGACCTTCACTATTCGTATCTTTCCACAGACAGCCAGAAAGATTTTCCTTTTCTCTTAAAACCCCGTTCTTTACAACCAGACATAAATCGGTGAACTTCTGGTCCACTACCTAGCGTGTTGAAGATAAGGCCATAGAGGAAATCACGAAAGTGTAAGCATTATTCACTAAATTTACGAAAATCTTTTATGATACCGATTATCCGATTTTTTCCATTAACCGTTCAATCCACCTCGTTCATTACCACGGATAATAGAGGTTCTACTCTACTACACTTAAGGCTTGCATTAATCACAGTTACATTTAGGCCTATAACTTATTTGGCTAACGTTAATTATACTTTCATATGCTACATGTTTGACTAATATAAATCACCGATTAAAGAATTTCAGTACGAAAGTTTAGTTCAATATTTCTAGGCTTTTAGTGTTCAGAGTGGAATAAAAATGGATATACAATAAATCATTCTGAAGTCATTGGTATAAAAGACAACTCATTACTTTCGTATCTAAGTGCAAAAGAAAGGCCCTAACTGATAACCTGTTTTTCACTTTGCTAAATGTACCTCATTTTCAGGTGTACGTTAGGCCTACTTGCTACAATCTTCACTCATGTGCCTTCTATTTTTTTAAGTTATTAAATAACCCTCTGATTGATGTTCTCACTGATATGTAAAATATATTATCAGTAAGGTTGGGATAAAGTAGCTGCATCAGAATAGGTTGTATATCTGTATAGGATAGGGCCTTGACTTGCTTCAGACTAAGTAAATACTACCCTCTTTTACTAGCTACAACTCTACCTGCTGGGAAGAGCGCTCCCCACCCCCTAGCTAAAACATCAGTGAAAGGACAGTACAGCCGATAGCAACAGTGTTGCCAACTGGACGGGAATTCCGTCAAATCTGAAGGAATTTCAACGTAGTGGACGGGAAAAAAATGGCTTTGACGGGTGACGGATTTTCTGACGGAAATTACGATTTACATCGTCTTTTGGTATTTTTAGCTGTTGTCATTTTTAATTATCTAATTTTTTACAGATTTTACTTTTTATTTGAACAGCCCTTCCTGATCCGTACTATGTTTAAGAATCTCCTTTTTCAGATTTCCTCGTAATCAAGTTAGGTGTTGAAGAATTATTACTTTAATCAGGATTTGTAAGTCGTGTTAAAATTTGCTTATATGTCTTTTTTTTTTATTTTGGCGGATTCTGACGGCTTTCTAGGTATTATCAGAGTCTACTATATAGAGTTGGGCAACACGATTCTTTTTCAGAAGTCGATTCCAACGATTCAATCATACATTACGAATCGATTCTAACGATTCGTTCACGATTCTTCTCAGTCTGCGATTCCAACTATTCTTTTGAATCGTCAAGGAGTTCACGATTCTTCCCAGTCTGCGATTCCAACTATTCTTCTTCTTCTTCGTTCTCTTTCTTGGCCTCGGGTTCAATTCAATGATCCCATGTAGCCAGCTAAATTCTCTAATGTAAAATTCTATTCTCTTATGTACTGAATAAATAGCACCGAAGTACCGCACCGACCGGTGACTAACTATTTTAAAAAAACATGAATGAGTTGTGGATGATAAACGATGACAGTGAACACGCCTGCACTTCACGGAGACAGACCGATGACTCTATTCCAACTATTCTTTTGAATCGTCGCAAGACACTTTCCTTTGCAAACCACGCGTAGAACAAAAACATTCTACATCTCTCGCATAGATGGCATAAGAGGCGAGACATTGGATTGTCTCTTTCTCATTGGCTGGAACCATTCAGTATGACCTCCATTAGTCTACAAAATTACCCAAGCTAATGTCTCTAAATTATAATTTATCAACTGAACCTTATTATGAAGTACATTTTTTGCGTTACATTTCTATTTAACTATGCAAATTTCAGGTTTGTGTTCATTATTTTCCATACTTAACAAATGCAGTACAAATTTTGATTTCACTCTCGCTCGGGAGCATTCGACACGGTTCGGAAATGTCCGTTGACAGGTTACATCAAACAACTAATAGAATCGTGGGTTACGATACCATGCCGATTCCTTACTATTCTTTTGAACGACGATTCGTTACGATTCTTTTGAACGACGATTCGTTGATACCACGAATCGATTCTTACGATTCTTTATTATTAGTCGTTCGAATGAACGATTCGTGAACGAATCGACCCAACTCTACTACTATATACAGTCACGAAGCTTGAGTTTTGAGGGTGCTAGAAACAATAGACTGTGACGGTACTATTTTGCATTGCCTGTAATGAGGCGATATTAGCGATCCTAGTGGTGGGCAACTATCTAATGTTTGCATATTTACTACGTATTGAGCTTGGGGACTGTATATACTAGACTGTGGTATTATAATGACGGTGGTACAATTTATGTGTTGGCAACACTGGATAGCAACTGAATATAGTTACGTCGTCACAACTGTCGGCTGAGGGATACGCGATAACTAGACATATTGAATGTTTGTTAAAACGCACGGACCTAGGCTGCCTATCCTGATACAGCTACTTTATTCGAACCTTAATTATCAGGCAGTACATCTCACTCGACGATATGTGTCAGAGTAATAACAAATTGTTTACGTGCATCTAAAGTCTGACTAGAGTAATATGTAGCTAGGACAGTTGGCGATGTACGCAATGGAAGATGAAAGGAACTGGCCACTCTACCACTTTATCTCCTGGCCTAGTTGGCTCATAAGTGGTGCCTTCTTGGTATCACTTGTGAGGTTCAAACCTGTCTTCGGATAGTTGAATAAACAAACAACAACTAATGCATATTGTAAATTGTAAAGCAAAGGTTGGTTAAATATTTCACCCTTAGTGATACAGAAAAAAAAATATTGAATTTAGATTAATAATTTTTGACATTTCTTTCAATGCATATATATTTTTTACCTCGTGTTATGGGTGTAATAAAATTCTTAAACCCTTATGTATACTTTGCAGAACAGAGACTGCAAAAAACACTGTACAAATTTTATGTAAGTTACATTGATTCAGTAGTTTCAGAGAAAATTTCTCTTAAGTTTGAAAAATGTCACCTTATGGAAAACTGCATTTGAGCCGTTCAGAGCAAAAGTGGTGTAAGTCAAAATTAGGTAATGAGGTTTAAAGTAAAAATTCTGTAAAATACAGCGCGAAGTAACAATTAATATATCCTTCTTGCTTTCCATTGACTACTAATAGTTTAAATAAATTGAATATTAATTGCTACTTTGTGCTGTATTTTACAGAATGTTTACTTTAATCCTCATTACTCATTTTTGACTTACACCACTTCTGCTCTGAATGGCTCATTTAAAACAAAATAAGGGTGTATGAATTACATACGCTACCAAAATAAAGAGGCCATTTAAAGGGCATATCTGCAGAGATGCCCTCCACAATATATTATATTGTTTTAAAGAACAAATTTTATACTTTATTTTTAGACACAAAATAAAAAAATTGAATGTTTGATCCATAATTACTACCCTGTCTCTTTAAACTACAAATTTATATTTCCAAACTTGGAGTTATAACTCAGTACATGCTTCCATTTAACGCACCGAGCGAATCTTGGGACGACAGGTTCGACTTTGTTCGCTAAAACAATTGATTTCTAATTTTGCTATTTATTCGTGAACTTGGTTTGGGTATGTCAATTAAATGTCGAGTTATAAATAGTCCTTTAAATTCAAAAGTCACAATATTGTAGAAAAATAACTGCCTAGTTCTAAGCGAGCGGATTCCTGCACCTAAACCCGGTAAATCCAACGGAACCCTACTGATCCGAGACCTTTCTCAATCATGAACAATACGTGATATCAGAATGTGTCTGTGCTCTCATGCTGCTTGCGTCATTCCTTTGCTAACACACAAGCTGAGACTCGATTATACCCGACCGACGCAGACCTCTGGTCAGCATGTCTGATTACGAACGTAGAGGCTTTGGGATCAAATCTTAGTTGGGACGTCTTGTTAGGGACTTTTCCGTTCTTTTTCCACAATCAATTCGAAGCAAATGCTGGACAGTCTTCGACGCCGAATCCTCGTCCTCATTACGACATCACTAATTTAAAGTTCATTTATCATCATTTAACAGTATCAAGTCAACAGAAATGATGATTAATGAAGTAGTTGTGCAAGTATTCCATTTTAACTATCTAGGTCAAGCGTGTCCAAAGCAGTAGTTAGCGCCGAATCGCTGCACAATGAGCCCGCAACACTTCCGTCTTCGTTTGAGAAGTGAGAATGAAGAATTAGCTGATACAAATCATGAAGTGTGGTTGTGGAGGATTACTACATTTAGCTGTTATCAATGGCTATTGTGTCGGTGTCGGTTAGAGTTCCCGAGTAGCTCAGTGGTAGAGCGTTGGTACGTTAAACCAAAGGTCCCGGGTTCGATACCCGGCTCCGGAACAATTTTTCCCTCGAAATTATTCAAATCAACTTTACAATCTAAAAGTTAACAGTCTGTTAGAAACTGTAGATGAGTATAAACAGAAATGGTGGGAACACGTACAACGGATGAGCCAAGACAGAACCCCGAAAATAATCGCTGACTATGTACCCACTGGAAAAAGAAGTATCTGCCGACCAGCAAAAAGGAGGATACAAGAAATAAAGGAGCCGCAACGGGCTTAAAGCCTACAGCTTGAAGCAGAAGAAGAAGAAGAACTTTACAGGGAGTTATACCTGAAATCTTGATTTGCATAATACACGTCACTGTTCGTGAACAGAAAACCACAATTTAAGTCACACGGAGTTAGTGTGCACTCGAAGTTGGTTGCTTGACGGTTGTCAGCCCACTTTGAGGTCTGTGGATATAGAGGGAAAAATTGTGTCGGTGTCGGTTAGAGTTCCCGAGTAGCTCAGTGGTAGAGCGTTGGTACGTTAAACCAAAGATCCCGGGTTCGATACCCGGCTCCGGAACAATTTTTCCCTCGAAATTATTCAAATCAACTTTACAGGGAGTTATACCTGAAATCTTGATTTGCATAATACACGTCACTGTTCGTGAACAGAAAACCACAATTTAAGTCACACGGAGTTAGTGTGCACTCGAAGTTGGTTGCTTGACGGTTGTCAGCCCACTTTGAGGTCTGTGGATATGGAGGGAAAAATTGTGTCGGTGTCGGTTAGAGTTCCCGAGTAGTTCAGTGGTAGATCGTTGGTACGTTAAACCAAAGGTCCCGGGTTCGATACCCGGCTCCGGAACAATTTTTCCCTCGAAATTATTCAATGGCTATTTATTTATCGAATTATCAACACTAATCTCACTAGAGGTTTTGATTTATCTAGAGAAAATCAAAACTCGAGTGGGATTTAATTGACTATTACACGATTAGAAGAAAGTTGGCTATATAAAGATTAGAAGTAACAAAGTGTACAATAAAATATTAATTGGCTTACGAAAATACAACTGTCTTCAAATGTATTATTGTACCATCTCAACATTACGCTAGATGGCAGTAGTGTTTTATGATTATGTTTTCTTGTTACCGGTATCAGTTGTGCCAACTATGGAATCATCATTGAACTCTGTGGACTGTTACTAGTCAAGAAGGCTTTGTTGATTCAGTTCCATTTTTATTAAAACATTTGCATTCCATTTCAATCATCCGGATCCCAGTAATCAACGTCACTTGACAGATGATTTTCAATAAATCTTAGTATTAAACAGTCTCTGTTACGTGACTATCCATAATATACAGCAGAAGCTATAGCAAACATAACCTAAATAATATAAACAAGTGTTAGAAAAGTTTTAATTAGGGATGATGAAATAAACAAGAAACGTTTCAATTAACGATGATGAAATAAAAAATAAAAATGGATAATTTTAAAAGAAACAATTATTGAAAGTACAATTTTCAAATTGAATGTTTTGGTGGTTCAGTTGATGTTATATTGGACGTGTGCGTAATAGAAGTGGAACTCGTTGATGTACATGGTGTATCCCTCAACTCATTCAGGATTTCCGAATGGTGCTCTTCATATATGACCAGTGATCATTATTAATTCTTGTTCTTGAATGCCAAAATGCGAGTCATATTTGAAAGTGATGTGCATCGACTGGAGTGGTTTGTAATTTTTTGTTTTTTGACGGCCAGAGCAGTGCAGTATGAAATGTTGGCAAACAAAGAAACAAATGCTAGGGTAGTGATAAAAATAAACAAATGCTAGGGACGCGATAAAATTAAACAAATGCTAGGGACGCGATAAAATTGTGCGATAAGCGGCCATGATTGGTTGCAAGACGTCCTTTCGTACCGTTTTATTCGTCGAAAGTAGTGTGACGTAGTAAAGGTGTAATAGTCAACATAAATATACATAATACATTTGCACAAAATTATTTCATAATTATTATTCCATGAAATATTTCCCTGCAGTTACGTTTTCAATATCACACAATCAATATTTATTTGAAAATGAACATAATGCATTTTATTAATTAATATAATGCATATTATTCTCGTCAAGGACTCAATATACAAGATGTAAGGAGTAAAGGTGCCGTTCTTTTCACAGTCGTCGGAGATGGTCTACAGGATCAAAAAATGGCCATACAACATAGGGTAAAAACTTGATAGTCTTCCCAGAAGAAAAAAAATCTTCTCTTATTTAATCGCGTTATACTGCGTTGGTAAAATTACGAAAACAATCAGTAGATATATATCTAGCAAAGAGTTAATATTATTTTAAATATATAACTTACATTTGTGTGTTCTGTTATGTTTTCGTGAAATTAAATAAAATTGCATGCTTAAATTTGTTAATATTCTGGCGTGAGAGACGTGGCAACGTGTTCAGCAGGCAGTACTCTGCACAGACGTAAGTACGAGTCAGCTGAGTTCAAGCTCCCAGTCCATAGGTGTACTGCCGAGCGGATCACAGTTCGGTACCAGGTATTCGATAAACAACTTACAATGTCATTCACAGTTTAGGAATATCATATGTTATTAATTTATGGATAAAGTCGTCGTAATTCAACTGAGGCAAGAAGATGTACTATCAATGTTTTTCGCAATGAAGGCTACCTAATCGGTGAAATTTTGTAGCGGTTTCTCAACGATTATTAGAAACTAGGAGTCACTTACCTCGTTTCGAAAACCACACAAACAGAAATTTCTTTAAAAAATGATGCCAGTGTCTGTGTTCAGTAATACAGTGGAAGCTCTTAAGTTCGACAGAAAATAAGTTCGGCATCCTATAGTTAGACTGCTTACGTAGGAGAATTAGACACGCCCCTATACGGCCACTAAGAAATGAGTTTGCCATTTGAATGGGAATTAGTTTTGTGTCTTGTAGTGACACTTTTGTTAAAATAATTTTTTATTGATTAGGACATCCATATTTAATCACTGATTTTAAATTAATGAACTTTTCTTTTTCTATTTGAGAATTGTGCCGTTTGTGAGACGGAACTGTCGAAACCCACTATGGTACTAGAAGCGCATACACAAGTCTCGGGACGGGCAAGAAATGTAAGTACAGTACTGTATTCGTTGTTGGATAACCAATAAGAATTTGTATTCATTTCACCTGGCACACCCACTACCCTTATTGGACTGAACTTTCAATTCTGTTCAGTCGAACTTAGGAGAGTCCACTATATTTGTGAAAACTACACTATGAACAGATCCGACAAGAGGAAAATAAAATCTACAGAGATGAGATTCCTTAGGCCAGTGACTTGTTTTACTTTTCGTGATCATCTATAGGAAAACTAATTTTATATTTAAATGAAGTGATTAAAAAAAAAAGAAAGAAAGACTGATTTGAATACATTAGCCGAATGACACAGACCAGACTCCCAATTGTTTTATTGGATCATCAATCTCAAGAAACCAGAAATATTGGCAGACATAATTTTCTAATTTTCTTAAAGTCTTGAAGGACCAAGGGAAAAGCTCCGGAATAAAATTAACAAAATTTCTGCATACTCATATCTTCTACTCAACTGATGAATTATTTGCACTTGTAAACTGAATTAATCTGCTTGCTATATATTGCATAATTTCGTCTATCTTTTGACTTTTTCCACATGTCAAAGCGACAATGCTGATGTAAAAAAATAGAATGCAGTAAATGAAATGAAAACCTAAAAAGATGGAAGGATGATCTGAAGGCGGAACGGGCCATGAGGACTAATCCTTGTTTGAAGAAGAAGAAGAAGAAGAAAAGAAGAAGACGTAGTTATTTTCATATACAATGACTTTTAACTTGATATTTTTATGCTAAGAGATTTGCTACTTGTGGGATTGAAAGTTGGGTGGTGAGAAGTTTAAGGATTTGCGGGAAATATTAAAAACTGTGGGCGTTTTTACTTGAAAGAATCCAGAGCGAGACCTGTTGATTACTAAAAGAGACGTCAAAGAGAATATTCAATATTTGGTTTCGTTAAAGTGTCTAAAGTAATGCAAGAATAATAGAATATTCAAGATTATCTTTCCTCCATTAAACAGGTATGTGATGGAGTAGCTTTCACAAAATACAGGATGTATAAAATTGTCTAGACAAGGCTTTCGTAGTAATAAATTGCACCGGAATAATCTTATGTTTTAAGGTAACCGTGAGTCGAAGGTACTTCTCTCTTACGGCGGAAATAGAGTGTATGTGCTAAAGATAACCAATAAGCACTGAAATTAGCTAAGTAGGCCTATTAACAGAGTGTGGAAAAGATAGTTTTAAGAAATAACTCCTTTATTGCATATCTTGTTTTTTAATGTAAATCCCAGCATGGCTCTAAGTTGTATTGTTTATAAAATTAGATTGATTTTTTGGTCCGATACTTTGGCTCTGACCTCAGTGTCCTAGGCTAGGCTATACTGAGTGTCACGTAAGTGTAGTTCCTAAGGGCCGTATTCATAGACATTCTTAGCGCGGGCTTCCGGTGGATGATCAGCGAATTAATGTTTTTCGGATTCATAAACCAGTGTTAGCGATATGATATGATATGATATGAATCCCGTACAAGTAACCAGTCGATAGCCGGGGCTAGTTTAGCACGCTCGTAGCGCGGGCTAGTGAAATGTCTATGAATAGCACCATAAGAGTCTAATTTGGCTGTCTCTTCAGTGTTACCAACTAATACCAGATATCACCAAAGAGGATAAAATCACAATGCTACGCAGTGAAATAATAATAATAATAATAATAATAATAATAATAATAATAATAATAATAATAATAATAATAATGGTAATGGTAATAATAATAACAATAACAATGTCTTGCTTATCTACCACATCTCATCTTTATTTTGCGAGGTATTTCCTAAATTTTTCAATAATTTATGAAGTACAGTAGTAGGCTATATTTCCCTCCTGGACTTTTCGCATTTGATGTTTGTAATTAGGATTAGTGTGATTTAATATTAAAATTTATTTTGTCTGGCAACATGAAATTCATTGCTCTCATTAAACAGTTTACGATTCACTAGATCTAACCTAAAATATATTTAGTTTGATCACGTAAAATGATTAATACGAATTCCGAAAACAGAATACCACTTCGAAATGTGTATTGTACTTAAAATACTTAGAAACACTTTATTTTTCGGAGAAGTCTCTACCATGTTATTTCCTCTCTTAGATAATTTAATAAAAAGTCCTGGATTAACAATGGTGTAATCTGTTTTGCGATATCTCTAATCGTTCTCAATTCATTAAATGACAACTGTCACAATGACACAGAAAGAAAATTCTACAAAATGTGCTCAATATGCTGTACATTTTCAACGATGTACATTTGTAGACGGATTTTTCAGTCAGAAAGAATATTTTGTAGCATTTACGGGGTAACTTTATTACAGGCTTCAATGGTACGGTTCTTTAAATGTTCCACATTCTCAATTTTCTCTTCGTATACCAAGCTCTTTATGTAACCCCAAAAGAAAAAATCAAGGGGTGTTAAATCTTGAGACCTAGCCGGCCATTCTATTGGTTCACGCCGACCAAGCCAATGTCCAGGGAACTCAAAACACGTTAGGGTCACTTGCACATGATCTTCGTGTTAAAGTCGCCAACATTAGACCGATCTGAAATAACCTTATAACGTATACACATATAAATTTCATTTCAAAATTATTTTCATATGACTACGGCGTACTTCTAGACAACTCGAGAAGTATCGATTGTTTCACAGTAGATCGTGGGCCCACATTTGTGAAGTAACGGTTAGCGCGTCTGGCGCGAAACCAAGGGGCCCGGGTTCGATTCCCGGTCGGGACAAGTTACCTGGTTGAGGTTTTTCCCGGGGTTTTCCTTCAACCTAATATGAGCAAATGCTGGGTAACTTTCGATGCTGGACTCCGGACTCATTTCACCGGTATTATCACCTTCATCTCATTCAGACGCTAAATAAGCTAAGATGTTGATAAAGCGTCGTAAAATAACCTATTAAAATAAGAAATAAAATCGATCGTGTTCAATCATTTTAATAATAATAATAATAATAATAATAATAATAATAATGGCTTTATTTAACCTGACAGAGTTAAGGTCATAAGGCCTTCTCTTACACTCAACCAGGATTAAAACTTGCTTACATAGGTGAACATACAACTGGATCGGAATTAAGCAATTACATACTGATACGATTTAGGTACATAATGAGATCAAAAGAGGTAGTTACATAAAATTTACCTCATACTTTACGATAGATTATTTGGATTGTAATATAAGATTACGCGCGAAATTTAAATATAACGCACTAAAGGAATTAAATAAGTGTTTGAACGAAAAAGGATTTCATTTTTGCAGAGAGCATGAAAAAGTCATTTAAAATGACCCTTCGTCATGTAAAACGCCAGAACATAACTCTGTAACCATAGCATCCTTTACTGCATTACCCAACTAAAGAATATAATTAAAATATTATAAAACACCAAATTAAAAAACTGACATCATTTATGAAGCGACAAATATTTTACTATTGCAGATTATAGTATATCACTGAGATTGACTGAAAGCTTTGATCATCTTTCGTTTCACTTGTACTTGCAGATTTCCGACACCGGTTACATAGACTCTTGTAATTTGTTTTGATTTGAATCTTGATAGTAATAATTGTCTTATTTCATTATCTTCCCATTCTAGGAGTACAGATGGCAAATGTTCTCGACACACATTCCAGAAGGCCCTGTTCGGCTGCTATTGTCGCGTGTCGAGTACAGTCTCCAAGGGATAATTTCATACAGCGGCTCATTATATGGTAAGTTTCTTATTTGCTGCTTTGTATTATAATTTGGAGGTGTTGGCTGTTACAGTTGTATATTGCAAGGAATATCTCTACTTTCTGTGCCTTAATAAATGTTTTGCTGTACCGATAATTATATTCGTGAGTTCCAGAACTTGTATAATTAATATCATCACAATAATATCTATTCTTCATTTATTCATGTCACATTGTGTACTCCGGGGCATCGATGTTCTCGCTTTTTCAGAGACGGAAACTCGAATTGTTTCTTGTACGTGTATATTGTTATTGTAACTTTATTAATACTGTTATTTATAATATTTTGCTTTTAAACCGTTTTATGTAACGAAATCCATGTTTTTGTTGCGTAATCTATAAAGATGGAGAACAGTGTACAGTAGTGGCAAAAAAACCGGACCGACGGAATAAAGTCCCCGGAATGAGCCACTGCGCATGCCACGCCCGCATTCACAAGATAGCGAGTAATCTATTGAAATTGTTGTAGTTTCGACTCCTGACGTAGCTCATTTCGAAAGCCATTAGAAAATAAGCCGGTAAAATTCATGTTCTGGGAATAATAAGTTAATTAAGTAGTAAATTATTACTACAATCGAAAAGTATTATTGGAAATTAATTTGAATAAGGAACAAAAAAAAAGTTTCCTTCTAAGGCAGGATTCGAACCACGAAAGTCTTAGTTACCATTCTATCGTGCTGTGACTATGAACAAGGCTCTGAAATCAGCTACAAGAGTCGGTCCGGGTGTTTTTGCCACTGCTGTACATGTTTAATGTCACAATATTGTAGGACTATTAGGCCTACAATTCTTGATAGGTTCCTTTTATTTTTTTATTTAATACACAGTACAAGTAGGGACGTTGCGATATAATACGTATCAGTAAATATCGATATTTTAATTCTATATTCCGTATTTGAATTATCTATATTTTGTTTCGAAATTTGGAGTGTTATCGATACTTTTCTTCCGATATTCATAAATAGACTTCGTAATTCAGCTACGTTCATTAATTCATAGTGTTCTGCCCAAGGGCAGGTCTTTCACTGCAAACCCAGTATTCTCCAGTCTCCTATTTTATGCCTTCCTCATTGTCTCCGCATATGATCCATATATCTTAATGTCGTCTATCATCTGATATCTTCTTCTGCCCCGAACTCTTCTCCCGTTCACCATTCCTTCCAGTGCATCCTTTAGTAGGCAGTGACCCAGCTCAGTGACTTATGTAGTTATCTTCCATTGTTCTACACTGTTTCCTTCCATGTCCTTTCTTTTCTCTTATCACTTCGTCTATTTCGTACTTTACTCGTCCGACACTATTTATTGCTCGAAACCTATTTAAATCTAAATCTAATACCATATTCCTATCACACTACGTTCAGTATTTATTCTAGACTCAATTTTCACTACACCAACTATTCCATCCGTTTCAACTTTCTTTCCTACTTCTTAAACCTTACTGACATTGACCATGGTTACTTCCTACCCCTAGCTCACTTTATTTCCTACATCACTTCATTATTTCGATTATTATTACTTTTACACTATACTTCACAACCTATGTAACTTACAAGCTTTTCACTTTTTTTCATTTTTTCTTTGCAATATCCTTTGCCACTTTTTCTCCACTTTCATACCATTTTCTTAGGCCTAAATTGTAGGTTGGGTTTTCTTTACTATCACATCTTTGCTTGACACTCTGTTTGCTTCTTATTCTCAGTGCTTCCCTTGAATTGAATTGAATTGAATTGAATTGAATTGAATTGAATTGAATTGCATTTAATTTAATTTACGGGAGGGAAGCACTATGGCCCAGCACTGCGACCTGTTAAGGTCTATTGCGCTAACTCTCAAGCTAGGCGCATTCCCAAACCTACACCGCCTGACTGCACTAAGGTTCGCTGCTTACCCAGGTGTCGAGGAGGCAACCCCTCTCGTTCCTAGGCCAGTCTCCTCCGTGCGTCGCCAGCCGGCGATGGGGGAATGCTATGGAATGATGACGAAATGGAGAAATGGTGACGAAATGATGTAGGCTAAATGCCTAATATGGGGAAAAACGGGAGAACCCAGAGAAAAACCCCAACTGCGACCTTGTCCGCCATAAGTGTTATTATCGCCGCGGCCTCATACTTAAACATGCCGGCATCATACAATAACGTGCGGTGTGCTTTTAGAAACATAATTTTGCCGACCGATTATTGCTCTGTTCCGGACAATTGGCCACAGAAATTTGGGAACTGGGGCAATTGGCCACAGAAAATTGGTAACAGGGACAATTCGCCACAAATAGACAATTCGCCACAAATTAAACAATTTGCCACAGATAGACAATTTGCCACAGATAGATAATTTGCCACAGATAGACAATTTGCCACACTGAGATACAAAGATAAATCTATGACTTCCAGAAGCTCTATATTGTTCGAATGGATACAGAGATTAATAATTGTAAATTCCACCAAGTATGTGAATTGCTATGTACATGTAAATTTGGTTTCAAAAATGCCCTTCTAGGTTGTGGTCTACAGCTCTCAAGTGCCGGATGACGGTGCCTTCTCCTTGTACCGCGGGTATTCTTCAACTATACGTGATATTCGTCTGTCCATGTCGATGTACTTCCGCTTCTTTTTGGTAGGAGAATGACCATCTTCCAATCTCTCTAGGTATCTGTCGGCTATAACGTTCAGTTCGTCTATATTCCTTGGTTCAGATGGTAGGTGCAGCTTCCTGGCACGGCGCACAGTTTGTTTAATAGATGGTTTCTTCGGTCCTTTGCCTTAATCGTTCCCCAGTCTGCAGAATGATTCTTGTGTTCAGGAGGTTCTTTGACGACACTGCTTCCACCTTCTGATAACGTGACTGTTGCATTACACCCGCCACGCATGTCACAGCGCCAAACAACTCCATTCTTATTTCTCTAAGTCTCGTGTACATGTAGCCAAGATATATTAATTTGTCAGAGCCTCTTTCTGGTTTTGTTAAGCGAATTTCTTCCGCCATAGTTCCGAATTATTTACAGCTTCTGGATTTGTCTTGTGTTATCATAGAAATATATTATAAATTGTTGCGAATTTGAGTATTGCCTTGAATTTTAATGTGTGGCTAATTGTCTTTGATACGAATTTAAATTATGTGGCAAATTTTCTTTGATACGAATTTCAATTATGTGGCGAGTTGCCTCTGTGGCCAATTTTCTGTGGCGAGTTGTCCCCAACCCATTATTGCTCTGTAGGTTTCACTCTAAGCGTCACGTTGTCACGTCTACTTCCTCGATAAGAATAAGCACTAGTTTGTTATATTGTTAAATGGCTATTATTATTATTATTATTATTATTATTATTATTATTATTATTATTATTATTATTATTATTATTGTTGTTGTTTCATATAAGAGTACGTTGACATTCTTAACTCTTAATAATAACTCTTTAATAATAATTTTTAATGACATAATTTAATGTTCGTCCTCAGCACAGGACATTGCAACCTCGGCTTTAGTCCACGTGGATTAGAAAAGTAGGTGTCATTTTATAATGGAAGCAGCTTATTGGTTGCAACATTTGAAATTGAGGCGACACAAGACCTGCAGAATGTTAAGCATGAAACCGCGGCGATAATACTATGGATTTTTCAGTGACTATTACACTTTTACTACGTCATACTACTTTTGACCAATAAAACGGTACGAAAGGACGTCTTTCAAACAATCATTGCTGCTTATCGGACAATTTCATTGCGCCCCTAGCATTTGTTTATTTCTATCACTATCCCAGTATTTGTT
The DNA here is from genome assembly GCF_040183065.1 of Periplaneta americana. Lineage (NCBI taxonomy): Eukaryota > Metazoa > Arthropoda > Insecta > Blattodea > Blattidae > Periplaneta > Periplaneta americana. The sequence goes on from NC_091123.1 coordinate 46,543,981, forward strand.
TCTTTGTTTGCTAACATTTCAAACTGCATTGGTCTGGACGTCAAAAAAAAAAAAAATACAAACCACGCCAGTCGATACACAGCACTTTCAAAAATGACTCGAATTGACATTCAAGAACAAGAATTAATAAAGATCACTAGTCATACCTATGCATCTTCCCTGAAATCCTATTTACAAATAAATGAAGAGCACCATTCGGAAATCCTGGATAAGTTGAGAAATAAACCATGTACATCAACGAGTTCCACTTTTTTTAAGCACACGTCTAATATAAAACACTAGCACCAACCACTAAAACGTTCAAATTTGAAAATTGTACTTTCAATAATTGTTTCTTTTAAAATTATTCATTTTTATTTTTATGTCATCATCGTTAATTAAAACTTTTCTTGTTTATTTCATCATCCGTAAGTAAAACTTGTATAACACTTGTTTATATTATTTAGGTTATGTTATAGCTTCTGCTATATGATATTATGAATAGTCACGTATCAGAGATTGTTTTTATACTAAGATTTATTGAAAATCATCTGTCAAGTGACGTTGATTAATGGGATCCGGATAATTGAAGTGGAATGCAACTGTTTTAATAAGAATGAAATTGAATCAACAAAGTCTTCTTGACTAGTAACCGTCTACAGAGTTCAATGAAGATTCCATAGTTGGCACACCTGATAACATCACATAATCATAACATACCACTGCCATCTAGCATGCATCTAGCGTAATATTTGTAATGTTGAGATGGTACAATAATACATTAATTGAAGACAGTTGTACTTTCGTAATCAATTAATATTTTATTGTATTGGAGTACTTCGCTACTTCCAATCTTTATATACTTTCTTCTAATCGTGTAATAGTCAATTAAATCCCACTCGAGTTTTGATTTTCTCTAGATAAATTAAAACCTCTAGTGAGATTACTGTTGAAAAACCACCCCAGGGGTCAGTGCTTCTCTTACTATTCTACCTATTTCTTGTTTTATCTTTATGTATTGTAAATATTTACGATAGATATAGGTATAAATAAAATAAAAGACAAAAACTAATAGACATTTTTCAAACAATGTTTATCTAAAACTCTGAAAATTAAGCTATGCTGTCAACTTGATAAATCTTTGTCTAAAAGCGGAAAGAGCACAGTCACAAGTAAAGGTTAAATATGTGTAACTGAAGTTATGTAGCGGAGAGGTTTATGAGTAATTTAATTTGGACCAGTATATTGGTATAATCATAAAGAAGAGTAATCCGAGATGATAATCGGTTAACTAGAATTTATTGTGCTCGGAATAAAAATGTTTATAATACTCAAGTGGTCGGTTATGAAGTTTGTTCTCCTTGCAGTCGTTACGTTACAGAGGGGCGATAACCGCTAATGAAGCTCCGTGTCTTTTGAATGGAAGTTGTAAAGCAGTTTATGGCACCGTTACATACAACGTTTATCTTCAGCGGACCAGACCTGAGATGTGAGCGAATGAAACTTTTACGTCCATTCGGAATAAGTGTTCAGCTAATTATATTTTGCAAGCTATTTTCCTCCAAGGACTTGGTCAGGAATAGTCACTGATTTGAGGTATACTTCAATTTCTTACTAAAGTAAAAATGTAAAGCAGACACAAACCGTTCTCGGATCACTATTAGGCCCAAGTCTCGCAGATTCAAATCCAGCCGCGACCAAATGGTTTTTAAGGTCAAAAAATATTAGAACAATTTCCTCTGGGAAGAAAGTAAAATGAAGACTTGACGTCTTGATAGCTCACAAGGAGAGGACACGCTCTGTATATCACCGAATTAAACCAGATTTTGTGACATGAAAGTACAAGACACACTGTTTAAAGTCATACCTGGTATGGATGGCCAATGACCCCTCGTTTTGGAAATATTGGCTATTGTTTATGACATAGGCCTACTTCCGTTAGGTGTCGAATAGGGAAGCATTAGACTGTGTAACAGCGTAGCTCATATGGTTGGATGCTGAGTTGTCATCCAGGCAACCCGAGTTCGAATCTTAATGCGTTCTCATTTTTAAAGCTTGATATTATTATTATTATTATTATTATTATTATTATTATTATTATTATTATTTTAATTCACTTTCAGTTGACAGTTCCTATATTCAAAGCCATGTTGAAATATGCGTGGTATGCATCAAAATTGAATAACGAACGAGAAGGGTTTGTGAATGTGAATGATATCTGTTTCGCAGCAGAAGTGCGGAAAAATGTGTGTGACTGTGGACAACCTTCTTTAATTTGCTGTGCAGGGTGCAGGAAATGTATATGTTTTGTGTGTTTTATGACATCATAATGAATCGGGTACAAAATGAAATGGAATAGCTGCTACAAAAATAGAACAGACACCAGTGACACATCTTACCTTCCTACGTGAGCAGTATTTCATTGTTTATCCTTTACAATACAATGTTAGTTAATTAGTAATTTGTTTAAAACATTATGAAGCATTCAATACATTGAGAAATATGATATAGGTATGTAAATAGATAACTGTGATCACAATATGAATCATTATTAAAATAAAAAAATATAGGACCAGTAAAGATTTGAACTCAGGTTGCCTGGATAACAACTCAACATTCAACCATATGGGCTACGCTGTTACACAGTCTATTGAACACCTAACGGAAGTATGTCACAAACAATAGCCAATATTTCCAAAACGAGGGGTCATTGGCCACCCATACCAGGTATGACTTTAAACAGTACTTCATGTACTTTCATCTCACACAACCTTATTCGAAATGTTATGTTTTATTTAACGACGCTCGCAACTGCAGAGGTTATATCAGCGTCGCCGGATGTGCCGGAATTTTGTCCCGTAGGAGTTCTTTTACATGCCAGTAAATCTACTGACATGAGCCTGTCACATTTAAGCACACTTAAATGCCATCGACCTGGCCCGGGATCGAACCCGCAACCTTGGGCATAGAAGGCCAGCACCTTATTCGATTCGGTGATATAAATAGCATGTCCTCTACTTGTCAGTTAGAAGAGCATGATGCCTGCAGACCAGGGATCAAAACTGGGTGATGATAAAGTAATATATTTTGTGGTGGAAAAAGCTAAGGTCCCTGAGACCTTTTCTCAGGGATTTTTCGTTTCCCTCCATCACTATCCCTTTCAGTATTCATTATTTGAATAGTATCTACTCAAAATGATTCACCTGGATCTAGTGTTGTGACTGACGTATAGATGGCATCAGTCTGAAGAGTCGTAGTACTCTGTCGGATAGTTGAAAGCGCGCTCTAGTAGGATTTAACCGTACCTTGAGCCCACATCGCTGAGTGAACAGATGGCACCACATGCCTCGTTCGCGACGTATAACTTACGTGAAAGCGAATGCTTGAGCTTAATAATTTCCACAGAGGAGTCGTAACACAGTAATTCTCGTGCTGCGGTGCTAGCCTTCGGGATCTTTCTGCATATAAAGGAAAAGATGACGAAGACCTTGTTTTATATATTAATAACATAATTTTAAACTATGTATTATGTGAAATGTCATATTTTGGGAATTGAAAAAATTAAGACGAATTGCAGAAGAATATTTTAACATTTATTCTATGCATACTAGCCTAATAATATGCTATTTATTACACAAAAAGAGGGTAAAGGGTTTCCAAGGAAAATTATATAAGAGAGAAAATTCGTAAAAAAAATAAAGCAAATTAACACGTTGAGAATAAGAGGGTTAATGTAATCCTGAGATCCTTTATTTTATAACATATGCATTAATGCATTTAAACAAAAATAAGTAGAAATTTTAAAGTTACCTATACCGTATATATTAAGTATGTATCAACCACGCATTTTTTTACATCTTAGAATAGTTCAAGTATTCACAAAGGAAAAGAGAGTATTTCTGCAAAGCTACGTATTTTGTATCACATTGATCTTTTCTACATCTTTCCTAATCGACTTTAAATTCTTGCTTTAGCGGAGATGTATTTGTAGCTAGTAGGCAAAGCCAAACGTGCGAGGATTTTTCTCGGGATTTCACAATTTTTTTTCTTGTTATTTCACTAATACTGTCCACAATATTCTTTCGTTATTTGCATTTCGAAAAACAGGGCATACACTTGTGTTTGTTCGGCGTTGTATAGGCCGTCCTTCGTGGTTTGTCTGAAAGTTGGTGGATGTCAGTGATAGTAGGTTGTAGACGATTCGAAGATCTACAGAGAAACGGAAGCCCCGAATCTCAATGACACTGAAATAGACGACTTAATGACCCCCTGAGATACGGCAGACCATCACCGGGGATATGGTATTAGGACTTGATGGCTGGAGAGGAAAGTCTGTGCCGCAGTTGGTGAAGATGGCTTAGCCGAGCAGCATAAATAGCACTCAATTTAGTCCAAAACTGATGCACAAAGCAATGATTAGCGACAATCCCCTCTCGGTTATTAATTACTAATACTAAGTTTCAACCTCTAATCCCTAATTCACACTATAATACTCCATAATATACCGTATTGTTTTGTAAATATTATAATATTTTAATATATTCAACCTTATTTCCTTAAAATTTCATCTATTTCGAAGTCTCTAGACTTTTGAATGATCCTGTGTATTTGTATATTATGTTAGCTTATACACTTAGTTTGCATTTTGAATAATTTTTGATACCAAGTCGGCGTGTTACGGTTTGCCTCTTAATAAAGGTTGCGTAAACCGAGACACCTCGAACTTCAGTCAAGGGAATCCACATCTAAATCTTTCCAGAGCCAATAAAATTTTCTTCCTCTATCGTAGGTTGAGAAAAGACAATTCCGCGAAACAATGCTGATGTGTTCTGAGATTGCCCTGTTTTATAGTAGCGTAGTTTGAATGTCCAATGTAGCACATAAACTTACGGAGATGCAATTTCAACTGAGCCCCAAAGTTACTGCTTCCCTTTGAATCTTTATGTTCCAGCCGTAACAATTGTCGTGAAAACCTTAGAATAAGGTCGTCATGTTGTTAGATAAAGTACCGTTACTTATTGATTTGTCACTTTAACGTAATTTTTATATCCTTTCTTCTTGTTTAACACCCGCTATTTTATTTCCTAAGATAATTGTTTTGTTTCCGCTCACCAATCATAGGACGTTAAATCTAACTTGTACGAGCACAGTGTTTAACAGTCCGGTGATAAAAATATATTACATCAGTAACATCTCTTATATTTGTTAAAGTATTTATTTAACAAAATATTAAAAGATGCCCAGTCTTGGTAGTTTATTTTTTATGGTTTTCTATGGCTTCTCTCGTTTCCTTTCATTATTCCACTGTCACTGTCCATTTCAAGATTAATTAGCGCTATTTCAGTAGCAGGTACTCAAAACAGTGCGGCGTCATGTAGTATTCTAAATGACCTGCAGATGGTAGCAGCCTTAGGAGATGCAGTACGCTTTCGGGAAGAAAACAAAGGTCACTCTGTAGTGAGACTCATCAGGACCTTAAGTCTATATGGCTGAATCGACTGACGGACCACGTAGGGAAAATCAGCCCAAAATTACGTAACATTTTATATTTGGTCTATTAATCATGGCCTGAATGATGATTCTTAGGTTATTTTAAGTGAAGCGATAGGAAAGGTACGAAGGAATAGAAGAGTTTAAGATTTCGAAAAACAGGAGAAGTGAATGTAAATTTCTTCTTTTATCTATAATAATTTAAGCCAGGCATGCCAGAAATTAGACTCTACATGTACAGTTATGTGCGCGGATCGCCGATCTGTGCAGACTGCATCATTCAAGGGTTGCTCTTATCAGTTCTTAGCTGGAGGGATGTACAATGATTTATTCTGCGCTTGTAGGGTTGGATTAAATAGGCATTTGGACATTATAAACACACTTAGCAGAAGGACAAAAACAGTTATCAGTGTCTATAATTGACAATTGTAATACAAGAAACTTTAGGCTTACTCAGTTATACTTCACAAAGTAGTGGTTTGTAAAGCAGAATTTATTAATATGATTTTTATATAGTATTTGAAGGAAAAAAATATTGCAGCAATTTCGAAACAACAAAAAACGAACAAGTATTTCATTTTACGTAGTAGGGACTAATTATTTTAAAGCAGCTATGGGGACTATCAGCAAAGTAGGGAGGGAACGTTCCTACTCACCCCACATCCGTTTGATTGACAGGCGAGGGGTAACGCAGTTGTTTTGCTAAGTCAAGTGCAGTGGTGGATTCGACACACCTTGCGCATCAGTAATTTCTCCGCTGTTATTTATTGTTTCAAAACCTTTACAGTATTTTGTTTATAGGAAGTACACGTATCATACAATAATTATGACGGCCACCTACTGTCATTAGGTAAATTATATATTTTTCAATTGTATAACTATTCCTTTATCATGTGCACAAGAAATTCTTGAACTGCCTTGTGATCGACACAATAAAGTATTCCTTTTTTAAAAACAATAAAGAAAAAAGCAAAGCTCCATTGTCATTTAACTGCACAATATATTAAAAGATACAATGCTCAACATAATAAATTGTTTCTTTTTAAATCCAATAAAGTAACTAAGCTCCATTGTCATTTAACTTGAAAACATATTAAACACAATATAATGATCTACAAAATCAATTGTTTCTTTTTATAAATACTAAAGAAAGTAAAACTAAGCTCCACTGTCATTTAACTTTAAAACATATTAAACAAAATATAAGAGATATGAATGAAACGAAATACTACTGTAGGCCTATACTGCTGTTGATTGCCCTCAAAATTTCTTGTTATTAACTAAAAAGGATATATTTGGCTCTAAAAAAACAACTCAGCCGCAATACTGAAACTAAATGCATGTCTGTGATCCTAGACCTGGAGATACTTTTGGTCATATTCATTTTGAAAAGAAAAACAGCTCTAACAGTAAGTTGAGCCAAACATAGACACCACACGCATTGCAAATGTGCGCAGATTAGGGAATTGCCCCTCTGGTAGGTATTTAAAGAGATCTAATACATTTTTTCCTAAACACTTTAGTGGCGTGCTCTTTTGAATCTCTATAGTGGCTCTGATGCTTGGGTAACATCAAATACAAATGGATTATTGAACAGATACATCTCCATGTCCATTGCAGTTACTTCTGAAGATCTTTCTTGGAAAGAGAATGCATCAAGTGGGCCTAATATGCACTCAGAGTTTTAAATAAGTTCAGTTTCAGATACTTAATAAAATAATAAGTATCTAAATCCTGAAAATACCATAAATATATCTTGTTTTGTATATTTTTACAAATATTACGAAAATAGCTTTTAAAATTGTAAATAAGTACATGTAAGATCACCGAAGTCCGCTTTATGCTTCCGATCAAAGTGGCGTTTAATATTGAAGCGTTTTATATGCGCTATTTTAAACCTAGGCACCATATTAAACAACAGACTTTCTTCTTTTTGTATGTAACAAAAAATTCTTCCTGAAACTGACGTCCCGAGATCGAAGCCATACCCGCCACTGAATGAAGCGTGTCTAGAGAAACACCAGGCGGAGGAGAGGGTCGGTGGAGTGAGGTAAGGCGGCTTTGAGTGCAGTGGCCGTTCGGAGCCATTTTCCCCATGGTTGTTTTAAAGTAATAGACCCTACTCTTTCATTGTTCGTCAATCATTATTATTTATTGGGGCCATTGGTACACAAATGTTGAAGAAAATATACTTCCAATTAATTACATGTAGTAGGACATTGTGAAGTTTTTACACTGAAATCATTTCCTTGCTATATGACAATATAAATTGACATTAATATTTATAAATAATATATATTAAGCTTAGAATTTAAATTCACATATAGTTTATTTGGAAAACGTTGAGAGCAATTATCGATAAGTTGGGAGCATTACTGAAAGAAATTATCTTTATGTCAGGTTTAAAGATTTATTAATGTAAATATATTGAATTAATATAGTGATGTGAGATGGTAAATTTGCCATTACCTATATATTTTTCCAGAAAATTTTTCCACCTTAAAATAGTTACTTTCTTCGCTCTTTACAACCTCAAGAGCCTCACGTGTATTCTTCACTATATTCTCATCATTTACCAGCATATGAAATGAAAGTCGTAAGTCTAACCTCTGATGGCTGTGTTAGTACAGTCTCCAAAACAACGTCATTGTCAAGTTCGTTTTGCCGTGAGAGTAATAAAATAGATATATAATCTGTGTGGCGCTACAGCCCGTGAAGGGCCTAGACCAACCAGTCGGCTGCTGGCCTCACGCCCACATGCCGAAGCAGAGGTGGACGATCATCCAACCATAATTTACCGTGAGAGTACTAATTAAGAAATAAGCGCTGGCAATATAATATTTTGAGAATTTTACTAATCCAATCTAAACTGTCACAACACTATTACCTCGACATGGGCTGATGGAAGCCTTTCATTTTAAAATCATTATTGTTGGTTGAGAAAAACATTATAACAGTTATGTTATAATTATGATTCGTAATTTCTCTTCTTCGTTATCTGTGAACTCCTCACTTTATTTATCATAACTCATTCACAAACAGCTAAATCGGCACCCGTACTAAAACTGTGTTACTGAAACAAAAGATGATATGCTGCTGCAGGTACTGTATAGCGCTCCCCTCCAAGGCGATTCACTCCCTCCAGGTAGGGGAATAGAAAGCGCACATCGCACAGAGACAGCTGCACAATGTGCGCCACTGCACAATGTGCAGGGATTTGGCATGCCTGGTTTAAGCCAACCTATTGCTTCCAGGGATGGGGTAATATGATTATATTTTCGAACATTGCTTACAAAACATACACACAAATTATGAGCACGTTGAAGTTTCGTTTTGTTGTTGCTGGAAAGGTCGACATAGTAAAAATAAGGCAATACAAGCGTCTGCATAAGGGATTTTTTTTAAACAAGAGGAAAGATGAACATCTAAAGGAGAACAATGAGAATACAAGAGTAAGGCTCGGTTGCAGAAAATCAAATCAAATCAGTCCCTGATCGCCAATCAGTTGATGGCTGATTTATTTGATTTTTCATTGTGTTGCACGAACGTGAATCTCTAGCCAACTTGTCTCGATTTACTAATTGCAGATTTGAGAAAGAAATGCATTTGACAACTGTGCTATTTAGCAACCACAGCCAATTTGATGCTCTTTAAGATTCGTTAAACAAATGCATCAAGTGGGCGGTGATTAGGAAAACAAAGGAATGCTTTGCTATTTTGTTGCTTTTTGTAAAAAGGAAACAGGAAGATTCTATTTGTATAGACTACAATTATACTGGGTGTTCAGTTCAAAGTGTGTCATGGCTCGCTGTATGCCGTCATGTGGCTAGCCGATGAGCCTAGAGAATTCAATCTTCCTACACTTCCGCAGAGGTGTATAACCTATGAGGCAGAGAAGTTGCCTAGCAAGAACGGCGTTCATTCTGAAGAGTACGTACCGATACGTACGGTAACGCCGGTAGTGGCAGGAATGTGAACTGTTTGGAAATACGTACTGTCGAAATATGGGGAGAGGGTTAAGACGATTACTTACGTATTTGTTGACATTAACTTCGACGGTCAACATGGACACGGAGCATTTGATCTGTGTTGTGGAATGTTACCGTACGCAACCGATGATAACAAATACCCTGCGTACGACTTGGCCGCGCAAAACACAGTTCGAAAGATGTTATGGTAGCACACAGACCGTACAGACCGCCATCTGTTGCTACGACGTTCAAGTTATACCGTACACGTTCTCAAGTTCAGATTGAAGAACGCCTTAAATAATAGGCAACTTCTCCAACATATAAGCTGAAACTCGCTTCAAATCGGTGACCCAACAACAGTGACGTCATGACACACTTTGAAATGAACACCCAGTAGTGAAAGAAATGAAACCAAAAAAAACGTGAGGGGGGGGGCGGATTTTTCTGATAATGATAGAGCCCTCTTCTTAAACATCATAGAGAGTTTTATGCATATATAGTAATTGAAAATAAGAAGACGGATAGTGTTTGGGTGAAGCAGAAAGAGGAGGCCTGAAAGAAAAGTACTTCAGAATTTAATGAAACTACATGATGCGTTGCAAGAACATCTCAACAATTAAAGATTGCTTCTGCATATATTTGTTTCCATTTTTGAAAATAACAAAACATATGAATCCTTACTTAATCTAAATCTTTGCTCAAGTTTTCTGTCATTATACATAAAAGAAACAATTCCTGTCTATCACGGAGATGCCTTCTTCTTAATAATATTTCTTCAATATTGTTCGAAAATTTCTTCGTCAGAAGAATCCATTAGGACTATGACGAAAACAATATTATGGTACGCTTAAACTATTTACTATATAATTACAGCAACTGCACTATAAACAGAACGACATAAATATTTGATCAATGATCAGTCACTTAACCAGCAAAGATGTGTTCATCAAATCTGATGAAAGACTGATCTCCGATCAAATACTGATTGTTCTTTCTGCAACAGAAATAAAACTAATGACCAATCAAATTATCCTTGATTGTCAATCATATTTGATCGGTGTTTCTGCAACCGGGCCTAAGCCTAACATTAAGAGTGCCGGTACATTGAGAACAAGAGTATTAGAGCACAACAAGAGTGTGGCATCTTTATGTCATGGTTAATTCGGAAGTTACCTCCCCACCCCATAAGACTTAATTCTACGTTAAAACATAAAGTTACTGAACTTCGCACAAAAATGGAGAACAGTTTTCCATAAGCTATATAGACGGTATAAACTAACTGTGAGAAGGATAATGTCGTAGGCCAACTTCAAGAGAGTCTCAAGGGGACTGGGTAGTGATTAGGAGTTAAAAATCTGATTTTTTATTTTGTGTTTCAAACAAGAGTAATAAACCTGCTCTTTAAAGAAGTATAGTGAGAGTATCTTTGCAGATAAGCCCTTCAAATCACGTCTTTAAATTTGGCGGCGCATGTAATTCATAGGCTATATCTTTAATGCAGTTTTCCATAAGTTGATACTTTCAAACCTACGAGAAAATGCATTTTTCTCTGAAACTACTCAATCTATTTACATGAAATTTTTTTCACTGTTTTCTATAGTCTATGTTGCACAAAGTAGACCTACGGATTTATGAATACTATACACTTAACATGAAGAAAAATATATATATTCATTAAAAAAAAGGCAAAAATTGTTAATCAAAGTTTACCATTTTTTCTGTTTTACTAAGGATGAAATATTTAAATAAATTTTGCTTTAGAATTTACCTTACACATTTCTTGATAACTTAGAAAAATAAAAGGTATATGAGTGAAGATTGTAGCAAGTCCTGTGCACCTGAAGAATGAGGTACTTTTATCAAAGTGAGAGAACAGGTTATCAGTTAGGTCCTTTCTTTTGCACTTGGATAAGAAACTAATTAATTGTCTTTTATACCACAGAATTCACAATGATTCATTGTATAACCATAGAAATTTTTATTCCATTCTGAACACTAAAAGCCTAGAAATATTGAGCTAAATTTTGTACTAAAATTCTTTAATCGCACAGGCATCTTTACCCACTCCCCTTAACCGTCTAAAGCTAACTTCTCTATATTATCATATCATGTTGAATGCTTGCACCTCTCGAGACTCTGGCGACCCCGCATTCCTCGTCCTTCCACTCTCAGAAGTATTACCATTACGTGAAATGCGATTTACGCCCCGGGGATGGTCCCCGTTCTGTTTCCTTGAGATCTTTCTTTTCTTCCTTTTCTTTAAGGACTGTCGTTTTTATTTCTCCTTTTAGTGAATTTTTTCTTCTTCTTCTCTCCCTCCTCTTGTGTGACGCTCGAAATGGTCGGTCTTCTGGTGCATAGATAAATGACGTGAATTTTATCCGATGTGTTCCCTGAGTGCAGACATATGGACCCACTGGAAAGAACTTTCAGAATCAATGGTGAAGCGACGTGAGGAATTTGTCACAGGCTTTACGTCTACGGGAGCACGGGAAGGGAGATCAAGTGGGCTCTTGAGAAGTTTACAAGAACACGGGCAGTAGATATTACATTCAGACAATGCATGTATTACCGTTTCAATTCCAATATATGGAGTCATTCTCTTATATGTCACCTTACTGTCCTAAAATATTTCACGCATGCATGTAATTTTAATGTCCAATATGGGATTAATTACTAGTTGTTATAGTTTATTATTATTAGGGGAACATGGAGCAGGACGGGGTAGTTAATGTTTGAATGCTTTTATTTGGTATCAAATAATGTAAATGTATGGGTTTTATGATATAATATACTTTTATTACACTGTAAATAAGTAAAAAATATACACTTCGAGTGAAATCTGGTCATTATAACCTTAAAATAAATTAGTTTTTCTAAATGTGTATTTTGCCCCGTTCTGCCCCACGTATGGGGCAAAATGGGGTATCTATTTTTTGTAATAATTAAATGGCAAAAGTGACAAAAATTATATACTGAAAGTGTGAATACTAAAACATTTTACAAGTTTACTTGAGAAAAAGTCATTCGCAAAATACGCAAATATGCGTGGCATCCCCATCTTCACTGTCTACTCCTGCGCAACAACTGTGAGTCCATTTCAGACATGATACGCATCTAATCCAACCTTCTTCTGACAAACAACAGAACGAACTACCCATTACAAGAGGTGAAATTTAATTAAATATGACGTGGGGCAGGACGGGGTACTGCCCTGTTATGCCCCACCCCGTTCTTCCCCGTAGTCACACTTTCTATGTTATGAGGTATTGCCAGGAAAAATAACGCACGAAATATAAGAAAGTTTCGGAATTAAAACCCAGGTAAGCACTCTATAATATGACATTAAAAAGATTATCTAAATAAATCTCATTTCTACTTACGTGTGACAAGAGAACACTTCAAACTTGCAAATGAATAATACAATATGATGCAGCAACCGAATAACATACAACAGATACAATGGATGGCAGTAAGTGTGTGTTATGATATATTTACACGAGTTGACGAAGTTCTAAAAAAAATTCGGTAGGTTGCACTACTTGTTGGGAAGATAGAGGCTATACCCCGTCCTGCCCCAATTCCCCGTCCTGCACCATATTCCCCTACTTATTTACGCCTTCTAAGGAACCTGGATGTTCATTGCCGCCCTCACATAAGCCGCCATCGGTCCCTATCCTGTGCAAGATTAATCCAGTCTCTAGCATCATAACTCACCTCCCTCAAATCTATTTTAATATTATCCTCCCATCTAAGTCTCGGCCTCCCCAAAGGTCATTTTTACCTCCGTCCTCCCAACTAACATTCTATATGCGTTTCTGAATTCCCTCATACGTGCTAAATGCCCTGCCCATCTCAAAAGTCTGGATTTAATATTCCTAATTATGTAAGGTGAAGAATACAATGCGTGCAGTTCTGTGTTGTATAACTTTCTCCATTCTCCTGTAACTTCATCCCTCTTAGCCCCAGATATTTTCCTAAGCACCTTATTCTCAAACACCCTTAACCTATTCTCCTCTCAAAGTGAGAGTCCAAGTTTCACAACCATAAAGAACAACCGGTAATATAACTGTTTTATAAATTCTGTCAGCTTTTTTGAGAGCAGATTGGATGACATAAGCTTTCAACTGAATAATAACAGACATTTCCAATATTCATTCTGCGTTTAATTTCCTCTCGAGTGTAATTTATATTTGTTACTGTTGCTCCAAGATATTTCAATTTTTCCAACTCATCAAAGGATAAATTTCCAATTTTTATATTTCCATAACATATAATATTTAAGTCACGAGACATAATCATATACTTCGTCTTTTCAGGATTAACTTTCAAACTTATCTCTTTACTTGTTTCAAGTAAAATTCCCGTGTTTTTTCCTAAGAGTTTGTGGATTTTCTCCTATAATTATATATTGACGTCATAATATTATCATTATTATTATTATTATTATTATTATTATTATTATTATTATTATTACTTACTTACTTGCAAACGGTTTTAAGGACCCCTCAGGTTCATTGCAGCCCTCACATAAGCCCGCCATCGGTCTCTATCCTGTGCAAGATTAATCCAGTCTCTATCATTATATCCTACCTCCCTCAAATCAATTTTAATATTATCCTCCCATCTATGTCTCGGACACCCCAAAGGTCTTTTCCCCCCTCCGCCCTCCCAACTAACACTCTATATATATATATTTCTGGATTCTCCCATACGTGCTACATTCCCTCCCCATCTCAAACGTCTGGATTTAATGTTCCTAATAATGTCAGGTGAAGAATACAATGCGTGCAGTTCTGCGTTGTGTAACTTTCTCCATTCTCCTATAACTTCATCCCTCTTAGCCCCAAATAGTTTCCTAAGAACATTATTCTCAGACACCCTTAACATCTGTTCCTCTCTCAAAGTGAGTCCAAGTTTCAGAGCCATACAGAATAGCCGGTAATAAACTGTTTTATAAATTCTACCTTTCACGTTTTTGAGAGCAGGCTGGATGACGAAAGCTTTTCAAACGAATAATAACAGGCATTTCTCATATTTATTCTACGTTTAAATTTCTCTCGAGTGTCATTTATATTTGTTACTGTTGCTCCAAGATATTTGTGTTTTTCCACCTCATCAAAGGATAAATTTCAAAATTTTATATTTGCATAACGTATAATATTCTGGACACGAGACATAATCATATACTTCGTCTTTTCAGGATTTACTTTCAAACCTATCTCTTTACTTGCTTCAAATAAAATTCCCGTGTTTTTCCTAATAATTTGTGGATTTTTCTCCTATAATTATATATTTACGTCATAATGTTATTATTATTATTATTATTATTATTATTATTATTACTTACTTGCAAACGGTTTTTAAGGAACCCGCATGTTCATTGCCGCCCTCACATAAGCCCGCCATCGGTCCCTATCCTGTGCAAGATTAATCCAGTCTCTATCACCATATCCCACCTCCCTCAAATCCATTTTAATATTATCCTCCCATCTACGTCTAGGCCTTCCCAAAGGTCTTTTTCGTTCCGCCATCCCAACTAACACTCTATATGCATTTCTGGATTAGCCCATACGTGCTACATGCCCTGCCCATTTCAAACATCTAGACTTAATGTTCCTAATTATGTCAGGTGAAGAATACAATGAATGCAGTTCCGCATTGTATAACTTTCTCCATTCTTCTGTAACTTCATTCCTTCTTAGCCCCAAATGTTTTCCTAAGCACCTTATTCTCAAACACCCTTAACATCTGTCCTTCTCTCAAAGTGAGAGTCCAAGTTTCGCAACCATACAGAACAGTCGGTAATATAACTGTTTTATAAATTCTAACTTTCAGGTTTTTGAGAGCAGGCTGGATGACAAAAGCTTTTCAACTGAATAATAACAGGCATTTCCCATATTTATTCTGTGTTTAATTTCCTCTCGAGTGTCATTTATATTTGAAGAGTCCACTGCAAGAATGATGGATGTCACTTTCTTGTCGAAAATGAACCAAGACTGTCAATGCATAGCTTAAGACATATAGAATGTACATAGAGAGTTATATGGCATTAACACTGATAGTCATTGTCCGGTAATGTTCGAAAAATCACAGTTAAGCTTTGAGCGCTCAGCATTTCAAACTTTCATTTGCTTCTCCTGCAAAATGTATTCCAAGTGACATCAATCATAATATTGCAGTGGACTCTTCATTTGTTACTGTTGTTCCAAGTTATTTGTGTTTTTCCACCTAACCAAAGGGTAAATTTCCAATTTTTATGTCTCCATTTCGTACAATATTCTGGTCACGAGACATAATCATAAACTTCGTCTTTTCGGGATTTACTCGTACTTCCAAACCTATCTCTTTAATTGCTTGAAGTAAAATTCCCGTGTTTTCCCTAATAGTTTGTGGATTTTCTTCTAATATATTCACATCATATTATTGTTATTGTTATTGTTATTATTATTATTATTATTATTATTGGTATTATTATTATTATTATTATTATTATTATTATTATTATTATTATTATTAACAGAGCACTGTCGTCTGTGGTTAGAATCCTCACTAGCGTCGTGCATTACAGGTACTATATTCGGTTCAAGGTTGTCAAGTATGGTGAAGCTCTGCAGAAGTAGGCCTTTATAGTGTTTGTTCACCTTTCTTATAAAAATATTCGCTGTCCTCCACTTTCACCCATTCATGTTTTAACCGCTTAAGAATTTTATAATAGATCTTGCGCTTAGTTTTTTATTTGAAATAAGACGAAGATCTTGGGTGCCTCTCTGGTCTTATATTCATATGATCCGGGTTAGATCCCTAGCTAGATCATGAAGGAATTTTTTATGGATAAAGAAGACGTTGCAGAGGATGATCCTTGGGGTACTTATATTTTCCTCTATCATTCCACCAACACACTCCATCTGCTTTCCATTTCGTCTATAATCTTCAGTAGTTAAAAAGAAGGTTGGATGAGCTCTGGGGTAATACGGGTTTCCGATTTTGATATACAGTGTGATCGAGAAGTCTCTCCGCAGTGCTTGTGTAGCCGAGAATCTACTAGGCAGAGAATTCAAGTGGCAACACTGGCCGCTAAGTATATGATGGACTGGAGGTATGAGGTTGTCAAACCGGAATGAATGGGGGAGTGCCAACTTTCTACAGGGTTGTATTCTAGTGTTACCATAACTAATAGAACTGCGGAGGGACTTTTCGATCGCACTGTAGAAACGATATGGGACTCGGGACCCAAGAACCTGTCGGGTAAGTACTACATCCAAGGAAAAGTATAATAAAATTTTGTTTTATTTAACATGTAGAATCACCTCTTAAATTTTGGTGCATCGGAGCCTTTCCGTTCTGTATGTGCTAATGATTTTATTGTGGATAACTTGTTCACTCCAGAAATATTTGTTTTTTTTTTTTGCTTTCAAAACTAATGATCTTAATTAAAGGACTTAAGCATACTTACCTACATATTCTTAATTCTGAATCAGAATCACATTTCTCCGGCATTCCTCTACATAACTTTTATAGACCGAAGTAAAAATAATTCATGCGTATAATATAAGCTTTAAATGTCACGCACATATCTATGATAAATACGAAATCAATACAAGCCTTCCTCAATTAAAGCTCTCCTTTCAACACGTTTTAAAGAAAGAAATTTATGTTTCCTGCGAACACTATACTTAAGGGACGCTTACCCATACAAAACCTTAAAATTTCGAACCCCTTTCCGACTATTTAATATATTATACGACAGTCGACTACACCACTCTTTTCCTTTTACCCTCCTACATCCACTTCTTTCAACCTCTTTCCTTTCTATTCTCACCCCTTACAACCAACCCCTGTTCCCATTCTTAACCAACCCTCGAATTTATTTCACTTGCGTGGCCAAAGATTTACCACCGAGGCTTAATTTCTGAGTCTTCCCTCATCCCCCAAGAATCTTGCAACTCCCTCCTCCTTCATTCCCACCCCTTCCTCTCTTTACGAAAACTATGCTTGCCTTCTCCTCACCTATCTAACATTTCTCAAGCTTAAGTCGAGGTTAAGCTATGTAGGCTAACTAGGATGGACTTCTGGTGGGATTATTTCTTATTAGTCACTGGAGTGGTGATACAGAAGGCTTATAATACAGTGCGTCAAATAAAGTACTGAATCACTGAAAAGAAATTGAAGAATACAGGGGGGGGGGGCAAACAATTAAATTCACAATTCTCTGAAGGGTATATGTACGTGGATTTTTTAAATGTTTTTTATATTAAAATAATACGCAAAGTTTTCTGAATTCAGTTATATATAGTTTACAGGCCTTTAGTTTATTTATTTATTTGTTCGATTTAAATGGACATGTTCTAACATAATACAGGTCGCCTAAGACATTCACATATTACTTTAAATTAAATTTCCCGAAATTTGCAATTTTTCACACATATTATTTCATAACTCCACATCTGTTAGAGATAGAATGCTAAACTTTTACACACTGATTTCACATCCATTTATGCAAAAAAAGAAATAGACTCCAATAAAGCCCATATCTTTAAAAATAAAAAAAACTTGGGTCACAAAACGTCATATAAGTTTTAATATATTTTATATAAAAAAAATAAAAAATTAATTGTATTAAAATTAACAACTCTACATGCTTGTGAATAGTCCACTTTTTAGAAATAAGTGTTGTTACATGCAGTAAAAAATTAATGATGTCAGAGGAACCCTAACAATGTTATGGTAGCCAAATGATATAACTGTATAATTTTTTTTTCGTACTCTGATAGAACTGGCTTTTAAAAACATATTATAAGTAACTTTTTTATACTTTTATCACCTATTTAAGTTCCAATAAGTCTTGTTATGATACATTGTAATTTTTGTCCACTCGTGAGTTCATTTTCTTGTAAAATTTTAGAAATTTTGAGTCTGCATTTTCTGATATTATTTGTGATCGTTCACGTACAAATACTCTTAAGAGGGATGTCATTTTCTAATTCAGTATATTGCTACAAAATTTATTGCTGTTCCTAATGAAAAAGGAGGAAAGGTTGACTGTAGTGATAATTCTCCTTTGCAAGTTTTGATAAAGAACACTAAATTTTGGAGTGTGTATACGAATCAGGAAATTGAAATCAAACACCTAGAAGCTCCGGACCTCCCCAAAATTTTGCAGTAATATACTGAATTAGATGATGACATCATTCATATGAGCATTGTGATTTAGATTATTTTCTTCGTATAGGTACTCTTCAAATTGTTTTATCCATGTTATCTATTCACTGCTGAATTGTGATGATCGAAGTTGATATTCAATTTATCTTAAATAAAATTGGTTCTAGTACCAGTAATGTTACACAAAACTGATAAATTATACATCTGTAGCGATGGATGATTTTTCCATTTTCTTTAGTATTAGAGACAAATTCAAGTGATAGGATAGACGTAGATCGACAATAAAGATTCCATACTTTACGAATTATCAAGGTCTTCCAGGATGGATTTTAAATGTAATATTTGTATAGTCCAATATTCACATTATTCAAGAAAATAGTTATAAATTGGGTTCTCATAGAACTAAGGACTCTAATTTTTCGATTATTGTCCAATTAAAACTAATTTGCCACAGTGTGGGACGAGAAGATAAGATAGGGACCGATGCTGGGCTTATGTGAGCGCGACAATGAACCTGCGGGTTCCTTAAAAGCCATTTGTAAGTGAGTAACTAAGTAAGTGGGACGAGAAGAGTACGCAGTACTCAGAAGGGGATGGTGGAGAAAGGAACATGAGAGTTTTATGGGGCAAAACTCAGTAGTCTTAAATCTTGCCAGTTGATAATGTTGACTACGACGAAAATGATAATGTATTCTTGTCCTTTAAAATGAATATTTAGGCAGTAATACAAGTTAAGTATATTCATGTTTTATATATGCTAAAACCAAATTATATGTTAAAACCAGAGTTCGGCGAGTAAATTACCTGTACGTATTTACGTGTAATTTACATGTATAAAACTGTATTGTATACGGAGTAATAAATTAACATTTATTGATTTTGACAATCTAAACATCAGTTACTTTATTACTTTTCAGTCCTGATAAGAAAAACTTATTTTGCAGCAGAAAGTTTTTTTTGTGATTTTATACTGCAGTTTATACATAGATTATAACATTTGATCACACTTACTTTCATTCACTCTAATACTTAGAAAAATAGCAATGCCTTGCTTACTTTCGTTTGTTTGTTGGAGAAAACCGTAACATCCTAACTAATTTGTTTTTTTTAGGACTTTATATTACAGAGTGATTTATATAGAACTGACACATTTCTTTCATTAATTGTTTCAAAACGAATTGTGCTAGCGACAACTTATTATCCCTAAAATGTGGAGGAATTTTGGGAGATTATTAACCTCTATAGCAAATGTTGAAAATGTCCTCCATCCTGCATAAGGCACAACTCAACACGTCGTTCCATGTTACTGGCCACTCGTTGGAGAGCTCTGTTGTCAATAGCTTGAATCTCCTGTGTGATGTTGTGCTTCAGATCGTCCAATGTCTGGGGACGTGTGGCGTAAACCCTGTCTTTTAAGTAACCCCATAGAAAGAAGTCCGGCGTTGTCAGATCCGGAGATCTCAGTGGCTACAGGTTCCTGGAAATTATTCGGTCGTCAAAGAAACTTGCAATTAGTTGCATGGATTCATTTGATGTATGGCATGTAGCGCCATCTTGCTGAAAATATCCTTGACTCAGCTCTACATCGTCCAGTTGCTCAACAAACTCCATGAAAATCAGTCGGTACTCTGCAGTGTTCACAGTCTGGTTAAAACAAAATTGGCCCCACTATTCTCTGTGCGGATATTGCGCACCAAACTCCGATTTTAACCGGGTGTATAGGTGCTTCATGGATGACATGTGGATTTTCGATAGCCCAATGACGTGAGTTCTGTGAGTTCACATAACCGGATAAATGGAACCATGCTTCATCTGTGAACCATGTGATGGACAATATGGCAGGATTTTGCACAATGAACATCTGAAACCAATGACAATAATTCAATCTTTTATCCTTATCTGGTTCCTGTAGCTGATGAACAACCGTAACCCTATATGGTTTTAGGCCTGCACTTTTCGCAGCTCTCTGACACATTGAGTAGGTGTACCCTGTCTCCCGCGACAAACGTCTTAATGCTTTTTTGGGTGACTGCTCCAGTCGTGTTCTTACGTCAACAACAACCGTGGGAAGCCTAGATGAACGATTCTTGCCCTTTTCACTCACCAGAGATCCAGTTGTTTCCAATTTGTTTACCAGTCCCAGTATTGTGTTTCTTTTGGGAGGATTGCGAACACCAAATTCTCTCTGGTATGCCCTTTGAGTAGCTGTAATTGAATTCGTAATCCAGTATTGCTTCACAAGGAAGAGTCGTTGATTTAATGTGTACTGCATTTTCACGTTGACACAAAATGTCGAAAACAGCTGCCAACAATAGGAATAAAACATAAACATCTGCGCATCTAGTGCTGCCAACAATAGGAATAAAACATAAACATCTGCGCATCTAGTGACAAGGAATCGAAACTCCAGAACATTCTGCTTAATTTGGTGCTAAAATTGGGTCAGTGCTGTCAACAATAGGAATAAAACATAAACATCTGCGCATCTAGTGACAAGGAATCGAAACTCCAGAACATTCTGCTTAATTTGGTGCTAAAATTGGGTCATTGAATGAATAGCGAACGGAATAAATGTGTCAGTTCTATATAAATCACTCTGTATAAAACACAACTAATAATGAATAAACCTAACATTAGCAACTACTATCACTGTTAAATACATTTTGATAATTATAATAAAATAAATTAAACTAATCAGTTTTTATTATTTTCCCGAAAGTTTTTTTGTAACTTGTGGGGTTTTAAAAATAAACGATTCCAGTGATAAAGTCCTTTTTATAGTATACCAGTTTAAGGCAAATATTATAATTTGAACATAATAACTCATTAAATATAATAATTTTCCAAATTTTATGTAGTAAATGACTAATCATCAAAGAGTTTGGAAACATGGCTGAATACACTTTTTGTATGTCATAACATTAATAAATTTATTTTTTTTTTTTCAATCTTCGTTGGTCGTAGGCCATGTGTGCAGATATGTGTAGAAACCTTTCACTTCATCCGGTATGAATTGCGAAATCTTCTTAAGGTCTCCATTTTTTAAATATTAATTGGTAGCCTCGAGTTATATGCTAGGTTTGTTGGTAGTGCAAACGGTAAATATTCATCACAAACTGAGCAAAGAAAGACTGACTGAAAGTAAACGTTTTTGAATGTTTTTACGTATTTTATATTTATTACGTTAATTACGCATTATTTACGTGTATTTTACTGTAATATAAATAACCTTTATGCCTGACCATGCCGAAATGTAGTAATTATATACCTGGTAGTAGCCCTTTAATGCACCTCATTAAAGTACACCTATTATTATAATTCAGTTGTTCAGCCAATGGGAAATCATCATTGTACCATTATGAAACCGCAAGTATCGATTATTCTCGGAGATGCAATCGAAGGGCAATTAGCGAAAAGTCACGGAGCCTGGAAATCTAATACTGTCGCAGAAGGTTATGTTCTGTTACTATAATAATTAGCGTTAATTGTAAATAATATTCAAATAAATTCAATTTGTCATCTCGTTTTTCAATTCTAAATCAATTTCCAGGTTATATCAAGCCTAATGTTCATGATATTCTCTAGATTATATCAAGGTCAATGACATTCGTTCCTCGGAAAAATCAATACTTTCGCGTCTGCGCACATCTCACAATTCAGGTCAGTTTCGTTCCTCACTTACATAACCATAACATGAATACTTATGAATAATTTCAAGTTAGAAATATGGTCGAGCATAAAAAGTCGTATGAAACTTGCCTGTAATGGTAATTAAGACTTTCGTATGAAAATTATGAAACGAGCGCAAGCGAGTTTCATAAACAAACATACTCGCGTCTTAATTAGTACCATTATAGGCTCGTTGCATAATGTACAGGGTTGGGCAGATAAAACCGGCCCCATTTCATGTCATGTGATTTAGAAAATAAATTATGTAGGGTATTGATTTCTTTATCTTCCGCGTGTTTTGTGTCATTGTTGTTGCGCCATTGTTGCTTATAACCTCTTTTGGTTGCTGTTTAAAAGTCAGACGTTCTAAACACATATAAAGAGTTGTTCTTTAAATAAGCATGACTTATTCAATACCAGAGCGAATATTCATTGTGGAGGCGTACGTATAGACCAGCTCTATTAAGGAAACACAACAATTATTCAGAGACAAATATCCGCTTCGCTCAGTACCAGCGAAAAGCAGCATTCAAGATTTGGTGCGAAAATGACGTACGACTGGATCAATCAAAGATTTAAAAAGGAACAGAACTCCTTCTCTCCGGACTCCTCAGAAGTGCACAGAAGTGTCTAGATGCAGATGGAGGGCACTTCCCAACATTTATTATGAAGGTAAATGCATTTTATTTTCATTCCATTTGAAGTTTGTTTCAAATCATTAGTACCTATCAATGTCATAACACGGGCCGGTTTTATCTGCCCTACCGTGTACTATTTTACGCGTCAAGTCCTAATCCTGGTTACAACTATGTAAAGGCATTTGATAACAAGGTTGTAACGTGTAGACCAGTGTTCATTATCGTAATTCATTTGTGGTATACCCCTGTTTTTAAAATAATGGGCGCTCTCTACTGTTGTTGTAAGTGATTCTGTTACTACTACTTCTATTGCAGTTGTTTCCTCTTATATAAAAGCTGCAGTAGGCAGGCAACTCTACTGTCTGCTGTGGCGAGCGGGTAACACATGCGCAAGGGGATCATTTTTCTTAGCTTCATTCCCTTGTTAAAGAGATGCTGGGGGTTTCTGTTTTACATGCAACCAAGTGGCTGAAGGGGAACAAGGAAACCTATAAGCCTGCCTCTCCGTCTCTCCACTGGGACGTGAAGCGATATAAATCACTTGGGGGTATGCACCCCTTCCTCCCTCTCTCACACTGGTATAGATTCACTCTCGCTGAAGCCAAAACCGGTTTATATTGGTGGCTGGAAATTAACCTCAGCAATTGAATGTTAAATATTGCCGCCAGCTTTCACCGAAGAAAAAGGAAAGAGGTCAAATAAATATTGTTGAAAGTGGGCTTAGTAGAACTTAAAAAATTCCTGCACATTTAACAAGACAGAAAAGAAGATTGCAAATGTCTTGATAATAAAAGGAATTCGAGGTAGAAAGGAAGAAGAATAAAGTAGTTCTGCATGTAAGAAAATTCCAGTCACATAAATACAATTCCATTCAATTAACCAATTGTTAGTTTATTAATGTAGTGTTAGGGGTCTTGGTAGCTCAGCTGGCAGAGCTCTGGCGTACGACGACCGCTGATCCGAGTTCAAATCCCGTCGATGGCGGAGTTGTATTTGTGATTGACAAAGCCAAGGTTGTGAGAATTTTTCTCGGGGTTCTCCCGTTTTTCTCCTCGTTATTTCACCAACACACACTACATTTCTCTATCCATTACCTTCTCCGTCGTCAAAATAGGACATCTCCTGTCCTGTGTAGCATCGAGCCTATCGTCCGACACGATCGATGTTCCTGTGGTTTCATGAAAGATTGGTAGGTGGCAGTGGTGGTGAATTCTAGTCGATATACTAAGATTCAGAAGACCTACAGAATCTCACTCCCCTCACGGAGATATGAGTAGTCGTATATTCAGGGTGAATACGAACTCTACCCACAAACTTCCAGAAGTTGTTCTGGTATCTTAGCTGAGTGTTTTTGATAAAAGGAACTCCTGGTCTCCTTGCCTCATTACTGATTAATTTATGAACGAGGTGATGGGTGAATTTTCATTTCATATAATTTTTAAGTTAGACCAAAGTACGTATGATATTTCCGTGCAGGAATTCTGCATTACCATTTGATGAAGGATGGATGGAGGGGAGAAAAATTCCAATTTCGATGCCGGATTGAATCCTCTCAGTTTAAGTTCCACCTCTTAATTTCCCTTCAGTGGCCAACCCTCACGCCTGTGTCACAGATGTGTGACAGTGGCACAATGTCCAACACACTATGTGCAGAAGTGCACTCATTACGAGTGACTAAGTGGCCGGGATCCGACGGAATGAGCGCAGTCTTAATGTAGAATTCTTGCACGGAAATATCATACGTACTTCAGTACATCACAATATTACGATATGGGTAAATAATCACTTCATTGTTTTAAGTAGATATAGCAGGTATGATCACATACGCGAATTCAATTATGCGCAATGTTCAAAACATACAGAGGCGAGCCTGTATGGAGCCTGTTTCAGCCGCCAAATCACTCTTCATGGAACGACCACTCAAGACAGAGGACAGACATTGAAAAACTTTCTTTTCTCAATCGTACTATCAGGGACTGGAATGCTTTACCTGCAGACTTATTAAAGGCTTTACCAATAACCAAAAAGTATTTAAAAATAGCCTTAAGGACTCTACTAATAGAAGGTAGTATAGGCTATTATGCACACTATTTAAAGGGTGTAATTGACGTTTTGTTATTTGAAGTGTTGTATCAGTGAAGAAGTGTGTTGTGTTAGTGAAGTTATATAGTTTATAGCGTTAGAGCAAAGTATTTGAACAGTGAAATATTTTTGAATTGTTAATGAAATCAGGATAGTATCAGTGAAATGTATCGTAGTTCCAGTGAAGTGAGTGAGTTGACAGAGAAATGAGAGTAGTGCTGAAAGATACTTGTCATGTATGAACATATCATACTCATTGGTTTTAGTTCGAACTTAGGGTTAAGATACAAATTAGATTTACTTTAAATGTTATTTTAAGTGATCGTGCTTCATTTAATTTAGGATGCTCCTTGTTAACATTATTATACTATTGATATTATTATTTATTATTATTAGTTTATTATTAATTTTGTTTATTATTAATTGTAATTATTGAGTGTAATTAGTAACCACAACTACCGGGTATTTACAAATTTGCAATGTGAATAATTACATACATACACATTGCGAATGGATTCTAATAGAAGAAGCAAAAGAATACTACATTATAAACCAGAAGGTCATAGAGATGTTGGCCGTCCTAGATCCAGATGGAGAGATTCTTCCTGAGACGGAACAGGCCTCTAGGCCTACTATGCAGAAGATAAAGATGATGATGATGATGATGATGATGATGATGAAGAATACCAGTAAATGTATAAGATTGCGATCCTTTATTTGCAGCGAAAAACTTAAAACTATCAAAGATCCTGAGGAACATGGAAGTCGTGCTAAAGCCTGTAAATTTTATGTAAGTGAACGTAACATCAGAGACTTACGGATCCTGTTCCAGGATAACATGTATTGCTTACTGATCTGTATATGTGTTTCATTCATTTTAATTTGCCTTGAAAAAATTTGTTGAAAATTTTATTTTTGTGATTTGTGTTTGTTTTATTTATACTGTGTCCGGGACAAAATTTATCAATAAGAAAGTTTAATAACTCGCGTAATAATGGAGATAGGAAAATGAAATTTGAGGCAAATGAAAGAGGGACATTTTAAGTTTTTTTATGTGTGATGTTGGCAACAATTGGTCATTGTTGTTGACATAGCTGTAATTAAAATGGCGTTCACAGTGCAACAAAAAGTTCAATGCTGGTATTGGCTTGCCGAATTCAAGTATCCGAAGATAGTGGAGAGAAGATTTAGACAACAGTGGCCTGAGAAGCAACCACCAGATAGGCACACAATAACAACTTGGCATAGAAAGCTTCTTGAGACCGGTTCTCTTGTAGAGAAAACACCACGCGGGAAGAAAGTGACAGAAGCGCAAGTCGACAGAATTCAGCAAGCTTTCCAACGGAGCCTGTGAAAGTCTGTTCGCCGTGCCAGCAGGGAACTTGCAATTCCAAAGTCAGCTATCCACGATGATCTGCACAAGAGGTTACGTCTGCATGCATACAAGACTCAATTGGTTCAAAAGTTGAAACCAAACGACTTGCCTGCACGATATGATTTCGCTTGTGACATACTGTTGAAAATTGAAATTGAAAATGGATATCTGCAGAAGGTCGTGTTTAGTGATGAGTCCACCTTCCACGTCTGTGGGATCGTCAACAGGCATAATTGTCGCATCTGGGGATCAGAAAATCCGCATGTAGTGAGGGAATTGGAAAGAGACAGCCCTAAGATTAATGTTTGGTGCGGACTTACACATGAAACTGTGATTGGACCGTTCTTTATTGTGGAAAACACTATCAATGGAAATGTGTATCTTGATATGCTGCAAAATTACGCCATTCCTCAAATTCCACAGGGATATGTTTTCCAACAAGACGGAGCTCCACCTCATTATGCATTACATGTTAAGTTATAGATCACTTGAATGAATGCTTTCCTCAGCGATGGATTGGTCGAGGTGGACCTATAGCATGGCCTCCCAGATCCCCAGACCTAACCCCACTGGACTTCTTTTTTTGGGGATACATAAGAGACATTGTGTACAAGACTGAAGTGGCAGATTTGGAGCATCTGCGTCGAAGAATTGTCGCTGCTTGTGCAACTGTCACTCCAGAGATGTTACGAAACACATGGCAAGAACATGCATATCGCCTGGACATCTGTCGTGCTACAAGAGGTGCACACATAGAAGTTTATTAGTGGTCATTCGAAACTTTGGAAGTCCCTTTGTCAATTCCCGCAAACAGCATTTTCATCCATCAATTATTTGGTGAGTTATTAAACTTTCTTATTGGTAAATTTTGTCCCGGACATCCTGTATTTATTTATTTATTTATTTATTTATTTTTTGCCTTTGAAAAGTGAGATGCGCGGTTTATCCGAGGGCGCGGGGTATTCGAAAAAATATGGTACTTTTCTTGACTGTCTGGATTTCTCAAATCATTTTCCCGGCTTTACCGAAGCAAGTGCATTCTATTTTGTGTATATATTCGTTTTAAAAGTAATTGAACCTCAAAATTTTACATTGTTTTCAAATATCTGTTACATTATGTAGGCATTTTGTTCAGTAGTTTCATAGTCTTAACAGAGGAACTGTATTCATGGATCCTTAAAGGAAAGAGGCAGAACAGAAAGATGTCCTGCTAAGTAGGCCTGTAATTTATTTGAGAGTCAATTTACAAGTAGATCCTTGTACCCGTTTCACATAGGCCATGTCCTTGAGTGTGTGTGTGTGTGTTGGGCTTGAATATTAATGCAATACTCCATCTGTTTGCGTGCGCATTAAGCCTATTCGTGGCTTAGTTGATCAGCCGATATCCTCTGAGCAAAGAGATTGAGGTTAGATTACAGGCAGATTACATTACATGTATGCCGTGCTGAAGTGTCAGGTTTCTCCAAGCTTGCTAGTTTTATTTGACAATCGCTACAACTACTAAACTTATTGCATTTACGTCACACCAAGCAATTACATCTATTTGAGAAATTTAATTTGCATATTTGCTTCGCTGGAATGAATTAGACCTTCAGCATAAATTTCTGGGCCTTTGTGTACTATAAGTATTTACGATGTGGCGTCTGCCTTCAGTTTCTACACCAATAATATGTTTATGCTCGACCATGCTGAAATGTAGTAATTATACACCTGGTAGTAGCCCTTTAATGCACCTCATTAAAGTACACCTATTCATTATAATTCAGTTGTTCAGCCAATGAGAAATCTCCATTCTACTGATTGTACCATTATAAAACCGCAAGTATGGATTATTCTCGGATATGCAATCGAAAGACAATTAGCGAAAAGTCACGGAGACCGGAAATCCAATACTGTCGCAGAAGGTTATGTTCTGTTACTATAATAATTAGCGTTAATTGTAAATAATATTCAAATAAATTCAATTTGTCATCTCGTTTTTCAATGTCTAATTTAATTTCAATGTTATATCACTATTAATATTTAGTTTACTCTCTAGATTATATCAAGGTCTGTGTGGACATCTGTTCCTCGGAAAAAATCAATACTTTCGCGTCTGCGCACATCTCACAATTTACGAGCTATGCACAAGGTCACTTCCGCTCTTCAGTCACATAAGAATAAAATGAATACTTCTGAATAATTTCAAGACAGAAATATGGTCGAGAATAAAAAGTCGTATGAAACTTGCCTATAATGGTAATTAAGACGCTCGTATGAAAATTATGAAACTCGCTTGCGCTCGTTTCAGAAACATACTCGCGACTTAATTACTACAATTATAGGCTCGTTGCATAATGTACTATTATGTTAGTCGAAAGAAAAATTTTTATTAACAAAACGAAACACAACTTATTCGTACGTGTTGTATGTTTTGGCAGCCATTAATTTCTTTTACAGTTTTGTTAATGATATGGCTGGTTAGAGTTTATTTTGTTGGATTATGTTTCAAAGTCATAAATAATAATAATGATAATAATAATAATAATAATAATAATAATAATAGTAATATGGTTTCTAATGAATCATTTTATACAGAATGACATTGTAATATTTCTTTGCAGAACGAAGAGTTACATTTGTTCGTATAAAATTTCTGTGCATTTAAAGAGTTAGGTACAGCTTACAGCAGTAAAATTTTGGGAATATTTAACAATTTTTTTCCTCCATTACTGTATCTTGTACAATAATGATAATTAGTATGTGTAAAACACTGTGCTTCTGCTATATGAAAAAAAAATATTTTTACGATTTAAAAAAATATTTACATTTTTTTTTAAATTAGTTCATTGTGCAGTGATGAAGCATTTCCCACATAACTCAAAAACTATCCGACATTCTGTGATGAATTTTTTTTTGTGTATTTATGCATGTCATATCTACAAAATGGTGCAAGATCACTTTTCTACCTTTGATAGATTGTCTGATAAAAAATAAATTCATTTAAAAAATAGTCAAATATCAATATTTTCTTCTAACACAAAATAAAAAAAAATGTATTTATATAGGAATGTAGTTGAAAGAGCATGATATTGTAAACATGAGTTTCAGCAATAAAATAAAAGAGAAAGAAAATGAAAAAGTTAACAAGTTTATGAGTTGTGATCGAAACGCTTGATCACTGCATAGTAGGCTAAACTGCCACCATTTTGAATTTAAAAAAATGTAAATAATTTTTTTTCATCGTAAAAATATTTTTTTATTTTTTCATATAGCAGACAATGTTTTACATATACCAATTTACATTATTGTACAAGATACAGAAATAGAGAAAAAAAATGTTGAATATTTCCAAAAATGTTTCTTTTGTAAGCTGTACCAAACTCCTTAAAGGACAAAATTAAAATTATTTCAATCATTTAATAACATAATACACTGTTCTCTTAAATTGAGTAAGCATATTGGGAATTAGGGGAGAGTCGGGTAGTATCGGACATCGGGTAATATCGGACAGTGAGTTTCTTTCATCTACCACACGATGATAGTACCTGATTGACATGGTTACGTTTCAGTAATGTCGCATAGAGAAACGTAACCATGTCATTCAGGTACTACCATATGGTGGTAGATGAAAAAAACGCACTGTCCGATACTACCCGATGTCCGATACTACCCGACTCTCCCCTAAGTCAATGGCTTTCCCAAATTATGCTACGAAATATTTCTATATAAAACATTTTTTATCTCGAAAAGAAATAAAAAACGAGCAAAGCTGTATTAAACTTTTTAGTTTGAAATATCTTATAGAATAACCCCTTGAAAATAAATAAAAGTATGTTTTATTTAACGACGCTCGCAACTGTCGATCAGCGTCCCCGGTATGCCAGAATTTTGTCCAGCAGAAGTTCTTTTAAATACCAGTAAATGGTACACTTAAATTCCATCGACCTGGGCTGGTCACAACCTCGGACACAGAAGGTCAGCACTCCACTGACTGCGCCACCGAGGCCGATAATAAGCCCTTGAAATTAATGACATTACTTTCGGTTCAACCAGTATACTTAATGTCCTATGTTGTTCCATTCGTTCAACGTGTCCTTTCCATTTATTGCTGTATTCTTCTATTAAATTATTTCGATTTTTAGTTGTAATTTCTCCCATATAACAAGCTATACAGAGTGAATTACTCTAGGATTCAGTTCTTTAGGTCATTTTGGGCAAAAAGAAAAGTGTCATATGAACCTGGAGGCTAATAAATTTTTTCGATAACTTCATCTAAGCTTAAATGTCGCAATATTACAATGTATTAGTATGGTCAACTAATTTTATGTATTGAATATCAACTGTGGATTCTTACATGAGCATGGGAAGGTATCGACATGAGCTCATGAATAGTTCAATTTCTAGTTTTAATAGTCTGGTGAAAATTGATGTAATATAAGATAAATATTGTAAACGTGTTTAACAACTTCCCAATTCACCGCCCAGGAGAGCAGCAATTTTGGAGTGTGGCACGTGTAGGAATATTGGAGAATTTATGGTAACAATAGCAAAATTTTGGTTTAGAATTTTGGCAAATGGAAGAAAACGAGATTGATAAGATTTGTTACAGATATTTGGTAACGAATGGCAATAAAATAAATAGGGCTAGCACTTTAAAAAATGAACTTGACAGGATTGTACTGGGACAACTGTAGAGAAAAATTCATGAAAGTTGAAATAATGTTTGGAATATTATAAGACAAAGGTGTAACGAGAAAGAAAACCAAAAAATTATTACGAGTAATTACATGAATTACGAAACTTCACTACGGTAAAATTACGGTAAAGTTAAAACTGTATGGATTCAATAACCAAATATAACGCTTTGTGATAGAAATACTAGAATTGGTTTCACATTGGATTAGACTGGTAGTGTGGAAATTGAGATGTTTTAGAGGTAAAATAGAAAAAACAGATGTACATATTATGCGGCGAAATAGGAACTATAAACCACATATTGTTAACATGTGTCAAAATATATTGGAGAGAATTCAGTTTTATGAAAAGGCAGTGGCTAAATTTTAGTAATGAAATTGTTTTAGCCAAAATATCAAGAAGTATAAATGAATAGATAATAAAATCCTTAGGAACATACTTTTGAAGGTAAAACAAAAAATAATTAGGGAAATAAATAAGTTAAAAATAGATGTAAAATGAATTTTAAAATGCATGTGTGCATATAATGTAACAAGGTCTACCTATGTATATATAAATTGTATGTTGATTAGTGAATGACAGGTATATGACTGGAGATTAATGCTGTCATTCAACATTGTGAAGCAATGCAGCCAAATAAATAAATGAACTGTTAGTTTTTTTTATTTTTAAGACTACATTAAGTTAGCAATACTGTCATACAGAAATATTTTTGTGGCAGTTAATTGCCTCTGTGAAAATCCACGCAAGCATAACCAGATAATAATAATAATAATAATAATAATAATAATAATAATAATAATAATAATAATAATAATAATAATAATAATAATTGTGTGAATAATGGCAATAGTTGGGAAGAAGTTGTGATGAATAATATAATTGTTGCACATGAAGGTTAAGTCCATTTGGCAATCTATTGCAGTTTTCAGTTTCTCAAACCCATGGTGTGTATTTATTGTTACAAGGTTTTTGCACATTCACAAAGCAGTATATTAATTTAAGTTCGTTCCGTATCACGTTACAGTTGTGATAGTATATTCGTCCAATTAATTTGTGTTTAACCTTCTTGATTGTTGTTAGATTTAGTTGATTAGTAGACGTAAAGGAAAGTTTGTTTTAGGCTGTTACACAGACCTCGGACGAGATGAATACAAACATCTGGCATCACTAATCAAACATGACCTCTAGCTCAAGCAGATGTTTGTTTAGATGTTCACTTATAGATCCGGAAGAACCGATTGAATGCTCAAATTATAGTGGGTTTGGGATTATATAAACACAGAAATGTAACATTTCTAGAAAATTACAGTATAATTATATAGAATTTTATTTTTATTTATTTATTTATATTATTTATTTATTTATTTGCTAATAATTGTAACATAAAATATAATATAAACAGATAAAACTTTTATTCACCCCTAAAAGAGTAGAACTCGTGCTCAGGGACGGATTCCTGAATTTAAATTAAGATGAACATACATTTATTTCTCTTATATCTACTACACAACAAGAATATGTAAATTTAAATTTGCAATTTTTCATTATTTATAAAATCCATAAATAAATGTTTAAATGTAATACTACAACTATTAGAATTGAGAATATTAGGATATTTAAATATAAATTTGTTATATATTCTTGGGCCTAAATTATTACTATGATTAAATACTATAGCAGTGTTCCATTTTGATTCAAACAATCTTAAAGAATTCATACCTTTTGTTTCATAATTATGAGAATGCAATTTAAAATGAATTAGATTTTTATGTATGAATTTTATTAACACAATATAACAAATTTGTCTTATTTTAAGAACATTAAAGTTTAAAAACAATTTTTGAGATGGAAAATCAATATGTTTATGAAGACAGATTTTAATTATTTTCTTCTGTAATAAATAAAGTGGATTAAAATTGGTTTTAATTAAGCTACCTATCCTATAATTACTCGTACATACATAATTACCGATTGAAATAAAGTTAAGTATATTGTGGGTAATAAACTTATGGACTAGTAATTTCTCAATAAAACAAAATAATATATTATTTTACGTAATTTATTACAAAGGTAATAATTAATGTGTTGGTTCCATTTTGAATGATTGTCGAAAATTATGTATACATATTTAACTTCAGAGGAGTCCTTAATCGGACATTCACATTGTATAAGGCAACAATTAGAGTTACCGGTATGCACTTTAATACTTAATATATGTAGATGTAGGAGGTTTGTTACATTTTTAAGATAATGGGAATGGAATAATTATGGTTTTATTTTCGTTGATAGAAGGATATTTTATGTCAAACCATTTTTTATTAATTTAAGTCCATTATTTCCATGATTATATGTATAATTATTGACGTTTCTGTCATTGACTCAGCTTATTGCAGTCAGTTTGTGGCAGAAGAATTATTAATATCCATCTTGTTTTATAGAGATTAGATTTGTGGCTCTTGAATTGTGACTCTTGTACATTATCTCAAGTGGCAGATTTGAGGTACCTTGACCACATCACTAGAACACATTTTCTTTGAGAATATAAAGTGCTAATAATCTCAAGAAACTTCTTCACGGATAAAACAAATCCTTAATTGGTTGTAAAATTAGAGTGTGGGAGTGAAATACAGCAAAAATATAGCAATAATATGCGTAAGTGCGAATATTCTTGTGGATAAAATTCTAATTGCACCTTCTACATCTGAGTTAATTACCAACAGATTCTATACTCGTCGTAACATGCTGTTCTCCTGAATCACTTTGGCTTACCTTTCTGGCATTGTGCCGTTACTATACACTGGCATTTAGAATTCTCATATTTTCCTTCATTTATGTAAAGAATATGACCAAACTCTCTTTCTTGAATGCTAGTTTGTGCACAGTCTACTAAATCATCCTCTACACCTACTTTTCTCTTTAGATTTTACTTCTAAATACTTCCTTAAAGTTAAGGTTGCCAACCCTCCCGAACATTTTTATTCTAAACATTTGATTTCGCTGATGACTGATTATATGATGAATTTTGTTGTATTAGAACGTGCAATCTTTGTAGAAAGTAATGCTTGCCAGAAATGTGTTTGAGTGCTCACCCGTCTAAAACCAAACCGTGTTATTGTTATAAATTTGAAAAAACTGGCTATTATTATGATGTACCGAAGTACATTTGATATTTCCGTGCAGAAATTCTGCGTTACCATATGATGAAGGATGGATAGAACAGAGAAAAATTCTCTCCGGCACCGGAACCCGAATCCAGGTTTTCAGCTCTACGTGACGACACTTTATTCACTAAGCTACACCGGATTCCAGCTCCGATGCCGGATTGAATCCCCTCAGTTTAAGTTCTGTGACATAATACATGGTAGGCCACCAAAGGGAAAACTGAGAGGTAGAACTTAAACTGAGGGGTATCTATCCGGCATTGGAGTTGGAATACGGTGTGGCTTAATGGATAAAGTGTCAGCACGTAGAGCTGAAAACCCAGGTTCGAATCCCGGTGCTGGAGAGAATTTTTCTCTGTTTTGTTTATCCTTCATCATATGGTAACGCAGAATTCCTGAACGCAAATATCATATCTACTTAGGTACACCATAATAATACGATATGCGTAAGTAATCACTTAGTGATTCAAAACAGCTCTCATCCCGTCGAATCTCGGCTACTTCCATCCATTCATCCAGCCATCCAGCCATCCATCCATCCATCCATCCATCCATCCATCCATCCATCCATCCAATAGCTCAGCGTTGTCAGACACAGCTT
Organism: Periplaneta americana; assembly: GCF_040183065.1. Lineage (NCBI taxonomy): Eukaryota > Metazoa > Arthropoda > Insecta > Blattodea > Blattidae > Periplaneta > Periplaneta americana. The sequence goes on from NC_091123.1 coordinate 46,578,789, forward strand.
AAACGGAGCGGAGCGCTCCACTATAACTCGTTGCGTGCTCCGGTGCTTCCACAGACATAAGCAAGTTCACGCTCCAGACTGGACGTCTCTAGCATCACAACCGGTTTCGGAGCTTACAACTCTGACACTACTGCAATAGCTAATTGGCTCAATATTGTGGATTTATTAATTTGTCCTACAGAATAATATCTGTGATATTGACAATTAACATTAGAAGAGAAAAATTCGCTCCGGCGCCGAGGATCGAACCCGGGTCCTTGGTTCTACGTACCAAGCGCTCTGACCACTGAGCTACGCCGAATTCAATCCACAGCATCGGACCGAATTCCTCTCCTTCAGTGTTTCCAGCAAGCTTGGAAGTAAAGCTCGAAAAGAAAAAGTATATGATTATGTCTCGTGACCATAACATAGTACGGAATGGAAATATAAAAATTAGATATTTATTCTTAGAAGATATGAAAAAATTCAAATATCTTGGAGGAACAGCAACAAATATAAATGACACTCGGAGAAAATTAAACAGAATAAATAACAGGAAATGCCTATTATTATTCGGTTGAAAAGTTTTTGTCATCCAGTCTGCTCTCAAAGAAAGTGAAAGGTAGAATTTATAAAACAGTTATATTACCGGTTGTTCTGTATGATTGTGAAACTTGGACTCTTATTTTGAGAGAGTAATGGAGGTTAAGGTATTCGAAAAAGAGGCGCTTAGGAAAATATTTCACGCTAAGAGGGATAAAGTTACAGGATAATGGAGGAAGTTATACAACGCAGAATTACACGCATTACATTTTTTACCTGACATAATTAGGAACATTAAGTCTAGACATTTAGATGGGCAGGGCATGTAGCACATATGGGCGAATCCATAAATGCATATAGAGTGTTAGTTGGGAGACCGGAGAGAAAAAGACCTTTGGAGAAGTCGAGACGTAGATGGGAGAATAATATAAAAATGGATTTTGAGGGAGGTAGTATATGATGGTAGAGACTGGATTAAACTTGGTCAGGATAGGGACCGATGCCGGGCTTATGTGAGGGCGGAAATGAACCTCCGGATTCTCTAAAAACCATAAGTACAGCCAGTGCCACCGTTTCTGGAGTGTGAAATAAGTAATGGGAACGTTGAGAGCGAGTATCTTATCTTTGCCACGAAATGCGGGAGAGAAAGCTGACAAATGTGATTGACAGATTGCAGATGTCATACCTGTTAGGAGGTGGTACCACTCTCAGCCGAAGTGACAACAGATGCCACTGACTGGACAGTGCACTCAAGGACACATCCCAGAAACGCGCGAGTGTCTTACCTTTGACGCAGTGGGTAGATTGCTGACGAGACGTGTTAGGTGGTACCGTTCTCATCTACACTTGCTACAAGTGCACACTGACTGGCTTTTTTCTCAAGGTCACACGCCAAAAACGATGGCACTGGCTGTAAATAAGTAATTAATTCTCCCTTCTGTCTGAAAAGTGTTCTGAAATACACGACAAATCTCTTGCTGTGAAATGGTCAAAATAACTTTTCTTCTTGCTTCTCTGCAACTTAAAATTACAGAAAATTCGCTACAATATGCTAGACATCATTCCCTAACAATTTCAAAAATCACAATAGTTTGCGTTGCACTACGCACAAAATAACCCCGTCATTACTCTTAAACAATTATAGAAAAACACAATAATTTGTACTACATTACACAAGAATGAGTTATTTCTTCAGTAGCTCAAAAGAGACTGAGATGTTCTGCATGCATGCAACCCCCGAAAACGCCGTTGAACTTCAGCGTGTACAACAGCTGCACTGTGGATGGCTCGTTTCTTTAGTCTTGTAATATCATATATCTATATATATATATATATATATATATATATGTAAATGGACTATGTATGTGCCGTTTTATTTTCTGTCCAATTTCCTCTTCCCAGCATGATAAACGGGGAACTGAAAACGTGAAGTGAATACCTAGAATTATTATAAAAGCACACCATATAATGCAGGATAAAAATTATTTTCAACCCATGGCGTGCTCATGTTACAATGATATTTCTGTCTCTCATAAACGGCTAACTTTATACTTCAAGTTCTTTTGGCAAATTAGCATCTATCTTATCTCGTCTACACCCGCATTTTTCTTGTACCTTTATTTGGATTTCACATAATGACTTTTTTTTTCTGATGTAACTGACACTTCTTTCTCTTTTATTTAAACACCTAACTGATCATTACGGAAGTTCTTGCTGAATGTACAGCGTGTCTACCATGAACCTCCAACATTTGGAAGTCTATTTTTAATTTAATATCAGGATATAAGTTATAGCTGTGATTCTAGTCGGAATATAATCGGAGACTCAAAAAGTTTATGTACCCATTTCATAGTACGCCTACAAATCAGAGCCATAGTAACGCTGCAACAATGAATCATTTATAAAATTGCGAGTTCTAGTGAGAGTGTCCATGTTGTTTGGTGGTATGCAGAGATAAAATTAGTTATTCAAATATTCCGAAAATTCACATACAGTTCAAGAACATGTGCGTGTTGGTCTACAAATTAATCACATTATTGGGCCGTTTTACTTCACTGAGAATATTGTCACTGGTGACATTTACTTGGACAGGTTCACGCATTTTTCTGTGCCACAAGTGGTAGCCTACATATGTAGTCAGCAGTAATTTCGCAGCAATATGCTAGCCCGCCACAATGGAGCTGCAACGTCCGAGATTACCTAAACGAGGCATTCCGAGATCGCTGGATTAGTCATAATGGACCCTATTCCTTGGCCTCCGCGTTCTCCCGACATTACCTCACTAGATTTCTTTTTGTGGGGATACATAAAAAATAAAACGTACCCTTCAAGAGACAACAACATTAGAGATTTGAAAGAGTGAATAATAAATACCATACACTATGTCACAGTAAATATGCTCAAAATCACGTGGTGGGAAATCGAGTACATACTACAGACTGCACAATCTTTGTAGTAAAAGAGGCGGCCATGTTCAAGTGCACTGAAGTGAAAACATTGTTTTACAATAATTTTTGTTCATAATATTATTTATACACAATTTTCCCTTTAACTGTAAATTATATTTAAAATTTTGGATGTTCATGATGACACTCTGTACTATTAACGCCTGTATTGGTTTTCAAAAAATTATTCACTGTTTGACATATAACTGACGTATAAGTAGTAACATAGGATGACCAGACATTCCGTTTTTAACGAGATTGTTCCTTTTTTCAGCCTCTTGTCGCCTGTCCCGAGAAAAGTACGTCAAAAGTCCCGTTTTTTTTTAAATGGCGTCCCGTTTCCTTAAATTATTGTCAAAATATTTATTTTTATTCTATTTCATTATATAAATTAGTTTTACAAACATTGATTGCAAGTTTTGTGTCAGGAATACGTGGCACCAATTCATCATCAGAAAGGGTGTTTCCATTGATGAATTTAGTCTCGCGAAAGGAATCAGTTTTCAGTTTAAACCATAAAGGCCACGTTAATCACAAAATGTCATTTCAAAAATGTATCTTGCATGAACTTCTATACTTTCCTGGGAGAAAGGCTAACACTTCTACAGCAAATTCACTCATCAAAGAAATGTGATGCGGTTTGTACAATTGATCTTTATGGAGAATATTAAAATTGTTCAAAGGTAATATGAGGCAAAAATTTTGTTATGAAGCAAGTTCAGAATACAGTGACATGGATATAATGTAAGGTCAGTTAACCTGAAGTATTTTTAAACAGTAAAGTTAACCTAATTAATACAGATTAGTTGCAATATAAAAATTTGTCAACAATGACTTAAGCCAAGTATCCATGCTACTGTATTATGTACTTTCATATTAATTATTATAGCCTAGTTATTGTAAATAGTGTAGTATTTATTACTTTAAAATAAATAAAACTGGGCCTTATTGCTCATGACATTACATAAACACAAGTAATAATGAATGTTTAGATAAAATGTTGATTCATGTCAACTTCAATAAGTCTCCCGTTTTTTATTCTGGAAATCTGGTCACGCTACAGTAACATAAATTTTGAAGAACGTTCATTAATATTAAGGTTAGTTAAAATGTTTTGTTAAATTTGTTCCTTTAAGATTTTGATGCTTTGTTAGAAAGCAGAAAATAGAAAAAGAAAGAATGGAAGAAAAAAGAAAGAAAGAAAGAAAGAAAGAATCAATATACAGGGCGATTCACGAAAATCGTGCAGTGTTCGAGGAGTTGATTCCTGATATCATTATGAAGAAAAAAGTTCTAAACATGTGTCCAATTTCGAATAGTTAGCTAGCTATTTAAATGCTTACACCTTCATAATTTCCACTTTCATGTTCAACTTTAGAAGGCTTTATCTTAGTCAATTTCAAAATTATCTTAACTTCCGTGTTTATGAAAGTTTTATATAACAATTTTATTACAAATCAGTTTCTAGAGTATTACACTATCTTCATGAATCACCCTTTATTATCTGTATCTTGATGTCACGAGTAGATACAACGAAATCGGTTTTTGAAACATCGCAATGCTGTCTTTATTGTACAGGAAACATACAAGAAAATTCAGTGCTGAGAGTGTTGTATGATTTATACGGATATTTGTTCTTCATGAGATAATAATTATATTAATTCGTGTTCTAGTCGGCTAGGGAGTTTCTATTCGTTTCAATTTAAAGGCAGAATCTTACGCTAATTCTGGCAGCCGCGAATTTCTCAGTTGTTCATATACTGACAGATAGCACCTCCCTTAGTTAAAATTGGAACTGGCTGTTTCGAGGCTACGATCTAATAATCACCTTGGCGTGTTGAGGGGAACATAAGTTATTATTTTAGATTAAGCCAAAGCTCACAGGCGTCACAGTATATGAAATATGAAACCAGAATGCCAAGTAAATTTGTTTAACTGATATACATAACGGTTCAAACTCACTTGTCTTTGTGTTTATTTATATAACTTCCCCACCAATTTGAAGATTTCTCACTAGGTCAAAAGTAGGGACTGGATTTTTATGTAAGCCTATTATATTCCTTTCAACTTTACCGTATATAAATAACAAATCTTTGCGAATCTTGTAATTACCATTAATATATTAAAATTTGATAGTACATATTTTTACATATTTACCCCACATTACGTAATATTATGGCTTGGTATTACATAAATCTACATATTAGGGATTTTATTCACTTTTACTTCTCTAAAAGGAAAACTCTGCTGGGGAAGTTTACAATTTGAAATGCACAGATTTAAAAAAAAAAAAACTTTTTACCTACCCAAGGAAGGATATATTTCGGGACGAAACATAACGTCCTTAGTTCCAGGAAGTAATAAAGGCATTCACTCCATGCCGCCCACTGTAAATATGAGTGAACAAAAGGCAACCTTTGTTATACAACTACCTTGAATTGTAAAATTCACTCAGAAAGTAGCGTTGCCTTCATGCGGTGGAGTAGGACGAGGACGACATGATTTGTCTCGAACTATAATTGTTCTGCACACGTCTTAACAAGCCGTTCCCATGCAATTTGCAACCTTATCCACCCTCTTCCTAATCCTTACAGGGAAAACCCGTGTCAAGTCTGACATGAGCCGCAATAAAGTAGCCGAATTTTGAAAGCTGGAGTAAAGAAACAAACTGGAAAGATGTTGAAAGATTAAAATAAATAACTTTTCAGGTTATTGCTTGACCTCTTTACTTTAAATTTAGTAGACCTATACGGAAATGGGTTTTTCTGAGCAACTAGGAAGTATGGTTCTCGGGTGGAATAAACCTGTCCTTCTGAATGAGACAGGAATGCCACTTTTCAAACAGCAGTTTGTAAACGCCTATAGTTTGAGGTTTTAGTAGGTACTTTGTTTCTTATAGGGAGCAGCTAAAATGCATGTGTCCTATATCTCCTCTTATTTTCTTCTAATCCAGTAAAGCGAAACAGTGCTTGCAGTACTGTTGTCATTCATTTCACTCAGTTCTTTAGTTTTAGTACTTACAGTATAAAGTGCAAGTGAGTTTACCTACTATTTTTAACTAATTAAAATGGCCCCTGTATCTTCAACCCTAGCGACAAAAATAAAATTATGGACTGCGATGGACGAAGCTTTCGCTAAAGATGGAAAAATAGTAATGTTTCAAGTGTGCGGTAAAAAAAGTCGGGTGTTCTGTGAAATCACAACTGGAAAGTCTTACCTATCCTATACCTGTCAGATACTGATATTAAATATTTTCATGATTTTACATATTTTGGTACATACCTATATTTTGCTTATTTTTCTTACATAAATATGTTCATATTTCACACCTTGATATTACATAAAGATCCGTGATTACATTATATCAGTCGATTGATACGTGTCGTATACGTAACTACTTCTATATTTAAAGTTCATGTAATTGTAGCAACATCCTACTAACCTTGAACTGGGAAGCAGAGTCTTTTGAGGTCAGTAAGGAAAGAAAATTTTGCTTACAAAAGTTGAAGTGAATAAAAAAATAACGATTTAACCCTGACTTTCAAAGACACCGTAATTTTATTTGTGTGAGTCAGCACGTCTCCTCTGCATGTTACTGCAGAATAAAGTATATAGACATTTTAGAACGAGAATCGCACATATAAAATCGTATTATTCTCTCTGTCACGTCTCTTAGATATGAAATTTGTAAGAGCTTATGTTTCACAATTTCATGTCTGTCGTAAAAAGACATAGACGAGTTACCTCAGTCCCCATCACGGAATGATGGCAACATATGGAGCTGTTCTTAACTTCACATTTTATTTTAACATCTATCATTTACCCTTTATGATGTTCTAGTGTATGTTGCCATGGAACAATTTAGGTAAGTTCTATCTCCACTGTAATTTATGTTAGTTTCCCTTTAAAGAGTTATTTATACGCCCATACAATTTATGAGAAATAGCTTATGTATGTAAAGTTTTTTAAGTAATCTAAGTGTCCCAAATACAACCGATTTTGTTTACCCTAGAATGCGATCGTCATTGCGTAGTACTTTATTGCTATTTATACATAAAAATGAAGTAATATGCGAAAAAAAAGTGTTTTTTGAGCTCTATATTCGTTTCGGAATATAATTTTTATTTTTTTCCTCGTAGTTTTATTTGTTTAGGTCTCTTTTTTCTTTCTAATTTTTATTTTCATCAAAATAAACTTACATGAAGTATAAAATAACAGAGACCTAACAACAAGAAAATACGAGGCGCATCCAGAAAGTAAGTTTCCCTATTTAAAAAAAAGAACACACACTTTAAGGAAAACATTTATTGGCAACAGGTACAGCAATGTTTCAGCTATTTTTCAACATAGCCACCATCAGAATTGAGACACTTGTCGTATCGTGGGATCAACTTTTGTATCCCTCTTTCGTAGAACTCTGCCGCCTGTGAATGGAACCAGCGTGTGACAGACGTCTTCAGCTCTTCGTCGTTGCCAAAACGCTCACAGGAGGACAGGAATTTCTTGAAAAAGAGAGATAGAGAGAAAGAGGGAGAGAGGGAGAGGGAGAGAGAGAGGGAGAGGGAAAGAGAGAGAGAAGAGAGAGAGAAGAGAGAGAGAAGAGAGAGAGATGTTTGGCCCATAGGCCTGACAGCTGCCGATGAGAGCTGGCAATGCTTTGTGCATTAAATGACTTTATCACCGACCGAACCTCGAGGCGGCGGCAGAAGGAATAAGAGCTTCAATTTCGAACCACTGCTGCCACGCTACTGGCACCAGGCGGGACCTGTCCGTCTGGCATATGATTGATACGTCATAGATCTGTTACGCATGCGCAATTGACACGGCTAATTACTTTTACTTTCAAGGGGAAAAAATCGGGAACTTACTTTCTGGATGCCCCTCGTATTTTTTAATAAAATTTTTATTTAATTTCTCTAGTTTTATTTGTTTTTTGCTTCAGATTTATACCTACATCAAAATGAACTTACAAGAAACAAAAAAGAAAACATACAAATCTAACTACAAGAAACTGTTTCAAAAAACCAATTCCTACACCTTGCAATCACCCTATTCCTCACCCTTATAATAAAGGCAATTTTAAACAACTCACATATCTGCGTTTTACGCGCTTGCGGCCGAGAACTAAATAATAGCAGAAGGGTGCAGTGAACACTGTATCTCCAGGTAAAATATATCCCCGCCACATTCTTTGTCAGCTTATCGGATCACTATGACCACCGGCTGAAGGTCAGTTTTCTTATCGAAGTAAAATATTAATAATTGTAAAAGAAGTAACTGTGATTTGTATATAAAATTGATTGATAATAAAACTAGAATTTAAAAAAATGCTGTAAGAACAAATAAGAATTAGGGTAAGTAGTTTTTAATTACGGTACTTCAAAAAATGTAAAACATTACAAATCGGATGAAAAAGACAAAAAATGCAAGAAAATGGAATATAAAAATTGCATATTTTGTTTTGTTATATTATAACAAAATTATATTTTGACTGTTCCCATATAAATTGCAATTGTTTAGTTATTAATGAAGTTAATGAGGTTAAACACTTAGGTATAATTATTGATAATCATTTAAAATGGAATAATCATATTAATTATATTTGTAATAAACTACGTAGAACATTATATTACTTTGTTATTCTAAGAAATATTTTGTCAATTAACTGTTTACGTGCAATTTATTTAGCATTATTTCAATCTACATTTATGTATGTATGGTATTATAGGTTGGGGTGGGACTTACATATCCAACCTTCATCCGTTAATTTTACTAAAGAAAAAAGCATTAAAAATTTGTTTAAAAAAGCAGAAAGATTACTCAACTGAATTGTTCTTTAAACATTTCAAAGCTTACAACATTAAACAAATTTATTACTTTATTTTATTAAAATATTTTCGCAGAAATCTTAAGAACTTCGAAAGGTATATACATAAATATAGAACTAATAGTACATTATGCAACGAGCCTTTAATGAAGGTAATTAAGAAGCGAGTATGGATATTTATGAAACGAGCGCAAGCGAGTTTCATAATTTTCATACGAGCTTCTTAATTACCATTATAGGCGAGTTTCATACGACTTTTTATGCTCGACCATATTTCTAACTTGATATTATTAATTTTCTTTGTATCTGACCTTGACCAATGTCCCGTATGTTGTGAGATGTGCGCAGACGCGAAAGTATTGATTTTTTTCGAGGAACAGATGTTCACATTGACCTTGCTAGGTCATAAGAACCTACAGAGATAACATTGAAATTAAATTAGACATTGAAAAACGAGATGACAAATTGAATTTATTTGAATATTATTTACAATTAACGCTGATTATTATAGTAACAGAACATAAACTTCTGCGACAGTTTTGGATTTCCAGCCTCCGTGACTTTTCGCTAATTCTCTTTCGATTGCATATCCGAGAATAATCGATACTTGCGGTTATATAACGGTAGAAAGCTGACCTGTCATTGGCTGAACAGTTGTAACCTGAGTCGTCATTGCTGAAAGACCTGACCTTTAATGAGTAGGTGTACTTTAATGACATGCATTAAAGGTCTGCTACCAGGTGTATAATTACTACATTTCGGCATGGTCGAGCATAAAAATTTAATATGAATTATCTACGTTTATCTTACCCTAAATATACAACCAATTCAGCTTTTTATCACAGCATGAATCAAGGTCCTAGTTCTAGATTATTAAACAAATTTTATTCTAATATTATTTTAACTACTAATTAACACAAAATTAATAAAATTAAAAAAATATATATCTATTGGATTTATAGTTCTGTTTAGATATTTAACACTTTTCAATCTAATTTATTCACTTTCAATTTTATTTTTGTCTGTATTGGAATCCCCTCCTGAGCACGAGTCTTACTCATTCAGGAGTGGGCTAGTTTATATTATATTGTATTAAATTGTTTACATTTGAAACTTACTAGCAATAAAATAAATAAATAAAATAAAATGAATTACTGTACTAAAGGGTTTCTTTTAAAAGCTAAAAGAAAATTTATGACATCTCATTAACTTCCTCCTCTACTAATAAGTATATGATTGATAGTCCTTTAAAATTAATGTAATTGTAACAAAACATTTCTACTTTCTCATTACACGAAGTAATTCTTCTTCTTCTTCTTCGCCATTACATAGGTTGGGCCAAGGACATGTTCGAAATCTAAACACTGTACTGGTCTGTCAATACATTTCGGCCAAATACTGTCACGTATCGTATAAATCATATGTTCTGTAGGGTGTATTGTACATAATGAGCTAAAGTAACTTTCTAGGAAAATAAAAATATCTATGATATTTTCCAATCTCCATCTGAAACAAGAAGATCGGCGGGTCTTGTGCCATTATTTCTCGAGGTGCTTCAAGCAGTCTATCTATAGCAAAGCATCCATTCGTATCCTTCAAGGGTCGCGGGAGAGACTTTAAACTGTCTCAGAGAGTCGGCGGTTTGAGAAGGTGAAATGGTGTTAGAGAGGGTTGTTATCGTTACTTGTGTGTTACTGCCACTCTGCTCAACCGTGATAGTCATCCTCAACTTCTTTTGTCGTTCCACACCCTGATGTACTGTCTAATCCCAGCACACAAATTAAGTCTGTCCGTTTACTGCCAATTTGCTTGACGAACTCCTGTGCAGTGGTATAGAGACAATTCTTACAACGTATAAATTTTATTATGCGGAAGTTAGTACCCGAGAATAAATTTTCTCTGCGTTGTCGTACACGTAGGCTATATGTCTCTACAAAATCGCTTAGTACGTAGCAGTGAATTGTTTATATACTATTTTATCGGTATTACCACTGTCCTTTCTAACACTACTGCTACTACCATCATCACTAATTGTTATAATTATACTATGATAATTATTATTGCTACAACTACAACTACCACTCCGACTTGTACTGCAATACCGTAGCAGTATAACGATTATTATTACTAGTGCTGAAAAAACTTAAACTGATATTACTACCATTATCAATGCCCATTTGTTAACATTATTGTTAAATATGTTCCTGTTTGAGCTATTAATTTTATTACCTTCTTTCAAATTCCTACTTTTGTTACTGGTACTGTACAATGACTCTTTTTACATGTTACTACTAATTATTCCTTATGTCACTGCTAGTACTTCTATTAATATTACTATTCCTACTGCTACTGTTACTCCTACTACTACTACTACTACTACTACTAGTACCATTCCCAATATCACTTCTAGTACTTACTTACAAATGGCTTTTAAGGAATCCGCAGGTTCATTGCCGCCCTCACATAAGCCCGCCATCGGTCCCTATCCTGTGCAAGATTAATCCAGTCTCTGTCATCATATCCCACCTCCCTCAAATCCATTTTAATATTATCCTCCCATCTACGTTTCGGCCTCCCCAAAGGTATTTTTCCTTCCAGGCTCCCAACTAACACTCTATATGCATTTCTGGATTCGCCCATATGTGCTACATGCCCTGCCCATCTCAAACGTCTGGATTTTATGTTCCTAATTATGTCAGGTGAAGTATACAATGCGTGCAGCTCTGCGTTGTGTAACTTTCTCCATTCTCCTGTAACTTCATCCCTCTTAGCCCCAAATATTTTCCTAAGAACCTTATTCTCAAACACCCTTAATCTCTGTTCCACTCTCAAAGTGAGAGTCCAAGTTTCACATCCATACAGAACAACCGGTAATATAACTGTTTTATATATTCTAACTTTCAGATTTTTTGACAGCAGACTAGGTGACAAAAGCTTCTCAACCGAATAATAACAGGATTTCCCATATTTATTCAGCGTTTAATTTCCTCCCGTGTGTCATTTATATTTGTTATTGTTGCTCCAAGATATTTGAATTTTTCCACCTCTTCGAAGGATAAATCTCCAATTTTTATAGTTCCATTTCGTACAACATTCTGATCACGAGACATAATCATATACTTAGTCTTTTCGGGATTTTGCTTCCAACCTTATCGCTTTACTAGCTTCAAGTAGAATTTCCGCGTCTTCCCTAATAGTTTGTGGTTTTTCTCTTAACATACTCACACCAATACTACTGGTGCTGCAAAAACTTAAACTGATAATACCATTATCACTGTTCCATTTATTAATATTGTTGTTAAACGTGCTCCTGTTTGAGCCATTAATTTTTTACCACCTTTCCAACTCCTATTTTGTTACTGATACTGTACAATTACTGTTTTTTTACATGTTACTACTAACATTCAGTAATATTGCGGCTTCTATTGCTGCTTCTACTACTGCTACTCCATACTCCTGCTGCTACTGCTACTAGTACTAATGTTACTTTTAACATTACTTACACTGCTACTGCCACAACTAATGCTCCTATTACTAATGCTACTCTTACTGCTACTACCAGTACTAATGCTTATATTAATATTACTGCTACTACTTACTGATGTACTGTCATCGCTAGTAGGCCTACTCTTATTACTATTACTGTTTCTACTGCTACTGTCTTGGTGTAAAAGCTGATGCAACACCAGGTCGATTAAACCAAGTTAGATTCTTAATTAATCGACCTGGTGTATTATATGGTCAATGTTCTGAAATTTGTGGAGAAAATCATAGATTTATAGCTATCGTAATCGAAAGTATTTCAACAAATGGCTTTATTAACTGAATCCTAAAAATAAACGAGTGTATTACTGTTCCTGCTGCCGCTATAACTCCTCCTATTACTATCCCTTAGTAGTTCTATTATTATTACTATACCTACTGCTACTTTTACTCCTACAATTACTGGTACCATTCCCAATATCACTTCTAGTAGGCCTACTCCTGTTAATATTACAGTTCGTAATGTTAGAATTGTTACTCCCATTACTATTACTACTACTACTACTGCCACTGTTAGTAGTCATATTAATAATATTGTTCCTATAACTGCTCTCATTACTATTACTATTCCTAATCTCACTGATATTACTCATATTAATATTATTGTTCCTACTGTTACAATTAGCACTCACATTCTGTCCCTACTGCTACTTCTAGTACTCCTAAATGACTGTTCTCACTATTACCATTGTTACTAGTGATCTACAGCTACTGTTGGTATTGGTATTAATATTAATGTTCGTGCTGTTATTATTACTACTTGTATTACTGTTACTATTCCCAATGCCACTGTCAGTATTACTATTAAGATTACTATCCCTGCTGTTACTGTTGTTACTATTACTGGCTCCAGCTACCACCACTAGATAATCCTGTTAATATTACTGTTCGTACTGCTACTGTTACTACTCCTATTACCATAAATTTTGCTAATGCTACCGCCAGTACTTCTATTAATATCATTATTACTGTTCTATTACCATTACTATTCGTAATGCTGCTACTAGTATCCTATTAATATTACTTTTCCTACTGCTACTGTCATTACTACTCAACAATTACTTGTTCGCAATATCACTATTAGTATTACTGGTCGTACTGCTAGTAGTATTAGACTACTGTTGCCATTATTATTACGGTTCCTAATAGCTACTGTCACTGCTAGTACTTACACTAACATTGCTGTCCGTATGCTAGTATTAATGATACTATTATTATTACTATTCACTGCGGGCTAAAGCAAGGAGATGCACTATCACCTTTACTTCTTAACTTCGCTCTAGGATATGCCACTAGGAAAATTCAGGATAACATAGAGGGTTTAGAATTGAACGGGTTACATCAGTTTCTTGTGTATGCGGATGACATGAATATGTTAGGAGAAAATCCAGAAACGATTAGGGAAAACACGGAAATTTTACTTGAAGCAAGTAAAGCAGTAGGTTTTGAAGTAAACCCCGAAAAGACGAAGTATGTGATTATGTCTCGTGACATAAAATGGAAATATAAAAATTGGAGATTTATCTTTCGAAGAGGTGGAAAAATTCAAATATCTTGGAGCAACAGAACAAATATAAATGATACTCGGGAGGATATTAAACACAGAATAAATGTGGTAAATGCCTGTTATTATTAGGTTGAGAAGCTTTTGTCATCCAGTCTGCTGTCAAAAAATCTGAAAGTTATAATTTAATGAAACAGTTATATTACCGGTTGTTCTGTATGGTTGTGAAACTTGGACTCTCACTTTTAGAGAGGAACATAGGTTAAGGGTGTTTGAGAATAAGGTGCTTAGGAAAATATTTGGGGCTAAGAGGGATGAAGTTACAGGAGAATGGAGAAAGTTACACAACACAGAACTGCACGCATTGTATTCTTCACCTGACATAATTAGAAACATTAAATCCAGACGTTTGAGATGAGCAGGGCATGTAGCACGTATGGGCGAATCCAGAAATGCATATAGAGTGTTAGTTGGGAGACCGGAGGGAAAAATACCTTTAGGGAGGCCGAGACGTAGATGGGGAGATAATATTAAAATGGATTTGAGGGAGGTGGGATATGATGATAGAGAATTGATTAATCTTGCTCAGGATAGGGACCAATGGCGGGCTTATGTGAGGGCGGCAATGAACCTCCATGTTCCTTAAAAGCCAGTAAGAAAGTATTATTATTATTATTATTATTATTATTATTATTATTATTAATATTATTATTATTATTATTATTATTATTACTACTATGACTGCCACTGTTAATATTCCCAGAATTTATTTAATACATTTCTCACATCCATCGCGTTATTTTCTGTTTGTTTCTAGGTATCCATAACTGTTCTCTTTCAACTAACTTCCTATCGATATTCCATAAAAATCGGATATACATTCAGGCCATACTGGGCCACAGGCGGTTGAGCTGCATTAACACTTCTCGATTAGACTGTCCATGTGTAACCACACTACAACATAATGGTCACACAATGGCCAATTAACCACATATTGACTAACAAGCCATTGTAACCAAATTAGCCATTTCAGTGCGTACGGCATAATAGAACTATAGTACACATTTTTACCCTATGAAATAATCCACAATCACGATAATACAATTGTTGTACTTTATTTTACGCATACCGAAACGAAGTCGATTACATTTCGAAAATTTTAAAGAATGACAGTACATGAATATCAGGGGACACAAATATAGGCTACTTCGAGAAATCCTACCTTACAACAGCTCTGTCCAATATCTCAAATCTCTAGTGATATAAGCAAGAAACCTGTGATTCTTTATTAATTCAGAAGTATTGTGTTTCTTATTTTACCAGATAATAATTGTAAATGTCTCCTTATTTACTGATGGTGATCTGTTATGACCTCTCTTCGTCATATGAGATCTTCGCATATTCCGGCTTACTTGCAGTTTATCGTTGTTGACAATCTATATTTTCACTCTCGTACAAGCTGATGATACTTCAGTAGATTCTATTCTCTGTAGAAATTATTGCATTGATTCTATATTTCTTGTAGTGTTCATTCATTTAGTGTTCTGCCCAAGGACAGCTCTTTCACTGCAAATCCAGCTTTCTCCAATCTTTCCTTTTTCTGCCTTCCTCTTTGTCTCCTCATATGATCCATATATCTTAATGCCATCTATTATCTGATATCTTCTTCTGCCTCGAAATCTTCCCCCGTTCACCATTCCTTCCATTGCGTCCTTCAGTAGGCAGTTTCTTCTCATCCAGTGACCCAACCAATTCCTTTTCCTCTTCCTGATCAGTTTCAGGATCATTCTTTCTTAACCCACTCTTTCCAACACTGCTTCATTTCTTATTCTGTCTGTCCACTTCACACGCTCCATTCTTCGTCATATCCACATTTCAAATGTTTCTATTCGCTTCTCTTCACTTCGTCGTAATGCCCATGTTTCTGCTCCATACAATGCCAAACTCCATACAAAGCACTTCACTAGTCTCTTCTTTAGTTCTTTTTCCAGAGGTCCTCAGAAGATGCTCCTTTTTCTATTAAAAGCTTCCTTGGCCATTGCTATCACCCTTTTGACTTCCTGGCAGCACCTCATGTTACTGCTTACACTACACCCCAAATATTTGAAGCTGTCCACTTGCCCTACTGCCTCATTTAGAATTCGCAAGTTTATCTTCTGTATTTTCTTCCTATGACCATACTCTTCGTCTTATTTGCATTTATCTTCATCCCATACTGCTCACAGCTGTCATTTAGCTCCAGTAGCATATCTTTAGTATCATCTCTTCTGCTAACAACGCCATATCATCAGCAAATCTTATACACTATATTCTTCTTCCTCCTACTATCACTCCTCCTATGTTCTGTTCCTCCAAGTATATGTTGAACAGAGTAGGTGATAGAGGACATCCTTGACGTACCGTACTTCTCTCCCAATGTCACTTCCTTCTGACATTTCTTCTTGTATCCTGACTTTGACTCCTTATTTCAAAGGTTATTCTAAAGTAAGTTCCCATTTTGAAATGGTAATAGGTTTGTCAAATTTTTAGATTCCACAAAAATAAAAAGACCAATTTGTTCGTCAACAAATGGGATTTTATTAAAACACGAACAAATTAAATATGACCACAAATGTGTTGTTCAATAAGAAATAATATTTCTTCCATGCTATAGACGACATTAGTAAACACATTCCTATGGATGTTTTCAATGACATCCGATACTGACTGTTTCACTTCCTTACGTGTAGTAAGGCTACTAAGAAATATCTTTTCTCTTAGATAACCCCATAACCAGTAGTCAGCTGGATTTATGTCTGGTGACCTAGAAGGCCAACTGTCTGGAAAATGCTCACTAATTACACGATCATAAAATGTGTTGCGCAATAGTGTTTTTACATTATTGTGTATGTGAGGTGGAGCGCCGTCTTGCATGAAAATAATGTTTTCGATTTCATGATTCTGTAACGCTGATATTGCAAAGTCTTGAAACATTTGAAAATATCGCTGTCCTGTTACCGTCATTGGTTTTGTTTGTCTACTTTCAATTTCTTCACAGAAATGTGAATTAAAACCATACCAGGCATTAATATTGTTATAATGTAATCCTTGCTGCATAATTGTGTTCGGATTTTCTTCTGTCCATAATTAAATATTACAATAAAAATTGTTGTAAAACTTGTTAACCCTTTGCAGCACAAATTATTTTTTTTTATTTTTTTAATATCGCGGATCATAACAAGGCTTCGAGCAATTTTTTTCAACATTTTAACTCTGCACACAATTTCAAAATACAGAAGGCACCTCTATGTGTACTCTAGATGTGGTTTCTTGGTGGAATATATGTGCCATAAAATTTGCAAAGAAAGAAAACGGTGGTTCTTCTGAATAACCACTATGCTGGAAAGGATTAAACTAAGAAATTGAACAAAATTGATGTATTGCTGGTATCCACACCCTACACTAATATTTATGGCACTATGGCATCAAAAATACTTATATATCCAGAAATTGAAGGTCAGAAATGAGGCTAATATATTTGTTACATGGTTATTCTGAATCATTTCTCTTTTCCAATAGGATTTTATTTGGCGTCTCAAGCTTTTCGTGCCTCGCGCCTTGGTCTAAGGCATCCTGCCTAGGACTCGCGTTACGGAATACGCGCAGGTTTGAGTCCTAATGGGGAAGAAATTTTCTCATAAAATTTCGGCCAGTGTATGGGACCGGTGCCCACCCAGCATCGACTTGCGCTTGGGGAGCTACGATAGGTAGCGAAATTCGATTAAGAAAGCCAGCTATAACGGCTGGTGGGATCACGGTAGTAACTACACTATACCTCCATTCTGGTGGTTGAATGATCGTCCACCTCTGCTTCGGTATGTGGACGTGAGGTCGACTGATCGGTCTGAGCCCTTCAAGAGTTGTAGCGTCACGAATTATTTTATTGTTTTTATTAATCTTTTGTCCACGCATTCTTCTGCTTAAGCTTCGGCCATGCATACGACTCTCTGCCTCTGTGCCATTTCAGTCTTACGATATCTGCCACACAAACAGAGTAGCTGAAAATCTCCTGAAACTATAGTTCCTGTCTGTATCTTTCTGGATGAGGTACTTCCAAATACTTATAGTCGCGACGCTGTTATTCCCGGCGTGACTCCTCCTCTTTGCTTACGTCTTAGGAAGTGAAGGCTCTATAAAGTCTAGTTAGGAAGTATCGTTCGCCATTTTTGTTCTTTCGTTGCCGAGCTACCAGACGAGGAATCTATTTGCCACATCGTTAAACATTATCATGTCGTAACTGCTATGATAATAAATCAAACGCACTGTAATTCAGCAAATAATTGAGCGGCAAATAACGTCCTCGTGTGCTTTCTGCGAACGCCAACGAAAGAGCCAAAATGGCGGGCGATTATATTAAGTGTTTATCCAGCCTTAGGAAATGCATAACGTCTTCATCAGCGAATCACAAGACGCACACGTTTAAATGTAGCAGACCTGCAACGTGATTGGCTGCCGGAAATTAGAGCGACGGGACTATAGTTATTACACTCGAAATTTTGGAAAAGTGGTCAATTCCAATTACATGAACGCTGCACCTTCACATTGAAGAAAGGATCACAGATGTTCTACGTGTGTTGGTCGAAGTGTTAGGTACGTCATGCTAGAGGTGGGAACGATATATCGATTTTTGCGAAATACCGATATTTTCGTTTCGATATATCGATATCGGAATTTTGATTAAATATATCGTAGCCTATATTATATCGATTTTCTCATACATTTATAGGTTTTTTTGTGGAATTATTATCATTAAAAACAACAACAAATTTCCACACTAGACAACTCCGATAATTCCCGAGGGATGGCGCTAATGAAGGCGGACAGTTACATAATTGTTCAACCTTCAACCATACAATGCAATAAATACCTTGCTCTAATCGGTTGGACTGGAATTCGAATTCAAACTGTTTAATATGCAGCACCAAATTCAAAATGCAGCGTGTACGAATGTGAAACAGACAGGAGGTTTATCTACTACTTTTTTAATATTGTTATCAATGTTCTCCAAGGTAGGAGCAACTCCCACCTCGAAAGGGAACCGTCTGACCTGAATACGAATATCAAAGTTTTATTTCTATATTCTGAAATGGAAAGAGAAACAAGGATTTAATACCGATGTGACATTTGTTTACGGCTATGATTTCTATGCACAACCTAGCACTGACATTCTGTTTTCTTGGAATATATTTTTAGTTCATAAAAATTATATCCCTATCATCATCACCATTGTTGTTTGGAATGTTGATGTATAACAATAACTTGCAATGGAAACTTACTATAGAAAGATTGTATCAAATCAAGTGTGAAGTTTGTTAACACTTTTATAACATTCTAAGTGCGATTTACTTACATTTAAAAATAATTACAAGTTCTGTTTACTTAACATTTAAAAGTGATTAGGGGAGAGTCGGGTAGTATCGGACATCGGGTAATATCGGACAGTGAGTTTCTTTCATCTACCACACGATGATAGTACCTGATTGACATGGTTACGTTTCTGTGATATCGCATAGAGAAACGTAACCATGTCATTCAGGTACTACCATATGGTGGTAGATGAAAGAAACGCACTGTCCGATACTACCCGATGTCCGATACTACCCGACTCTCCCCTACGTTATTATGTAGAAAAGAGCGTTATATCTGTGTTCTGGATTGAATTCTATATAAAATTGGAATAATTTAATCGTCTTCTAATATCAAATACTCAACTATGTAGCATTTAAGCTCACCTTACCTCCACTATAATTTTGATTTAGGTAAAAAGGAAAATTAAAATATAAGTAATTTTATTGTAATACAGTACATCTAAAAATGCAATTTGCTTACGGAATAGCGATATATCGATAATCGTCCCATATATCGTTATATTTTCTTCAATATATATCGATTATCGAAATTAGGTTTGCAATATTTTTATTTTTATTTTAGTGGGTTATTTTACGACGCTTTATCAACAGCTTAGGTTATTTAGCGTCTGAATGAGATGAAGGTGATGATGCCGGTGAAATGAGTCCGGGGTCCAGCACCGAAAGTTACCCAGCATTTGCTCATATTGCGTTGAGGGAAAACCCCGGAAAAAACCTCAACCAGGCAACTTGCCCATACCGGGAATCGAACCCGGGCCACATGGTTTCGCGGCTAGACGCTCTAACCGTTACTCCACAGGTGTGGACGGTTTGCAATATATTGCAATATCAATATATCGGTATTTAAATTATTTCCTCCATTACTAATTCCTTCAAATTTGTCAGAGATTTACGCTGTTTTCTTCCTTGTTTTGAATAATAATTGAGTATCCCTATATTTTTTGATAGCTGTAGCGCCAATATTTAATTCTAGAGTGATCATCTTGGTTTCACTTATGGTACAGTTGTCCAAATCTCTCCAGCGGGTTGTTTATATTCCAAGATGACACTGAACAACATGAAATTTGTCGAAATACGAAACATTGCTATTAATGTGTTTTCATATATTATGCACTAATTACAAAATACATTTCTTTTTCCCATGTCATTAAGACTTGTAATGTGACGTAATCTCCTTTTAAAATAAACGCTGGGCAGAGGAAATCGGGTCCCTACGGAGGGTCGATTCGGATGTCGCATTATAAACGTAGATAAAAGTTTATGATGTGTTTATGATCAAGATGAGTTTTTGGTTTATCTTCTATGATAAATGTTGTTATTGACTCTACTGCTAATAGGCCAACTTCTTATGAGGACTCAGTCAGAATAACTCATTTTTATGTTTTGCGGAACAGTTTTGCGATTTTTAATAGAGTGTGGAAGTTAACAGTTTCAAATTAGGTGTGAATGATAGTGTATTTAAAAGTTAGGATTACATCAGGCCTATAATAAGTTTGTTTGCATAAGTATCGCACTAAGACATGACAGTTCACAGCGAAATATCGCTAAGTGAGTTAGTCCTCCGTACTTGTTTTGCTACGTGTGCGGCGAATTCTCTACCAAGTCTCAAAGAGAAAAAAATTACTCCTTTGATTAAAAAAGCATACGAATTGTATTTCGATTCAAAATTGGATTAGGAGCGCATGTTCTCGAAATTTGAGAGGTTGGTTAAATGGCACACGCTGGAGGCCGGTTATGAATTTTTGAGTAATGTTTCCTAAATTGAGTGAAGGGAAATTGAAAGGGGGCAATTTCATTGGGCCTCAAATAGCTCAGTCATGGAGGATCCTTTGTTCGAGGAGAAACTCCCTGAAATTGAAGAGGTGGCATGGAGTGCGTTCAAGGCAGTATCTATATTGAAGTGGTGGAAACTATGTTAAGTGCACACGACTCAACGGGGTGCAATAGGCCCCTTAAAATCTACTTTTTGCACTCCCATCTTAATTTCTTTCCGCCCTACCTTGGAGCGGTGAGCGACGAACATGGAGAAAGGTTTCATCAACACATCTCTGAAATGGAAAGCAATATTCAGGAATGTAGTAGTTAGTATTCCTTGCAGCAACAGATAGCATCACTGATCTGGAAAGTTTCCATTTTGAGGGATAGACTATTTTTACGCAAATGTCTTCAATTATTATGCATTTTTATATGTTGTGTGTTTGGAGATTTAGGCCTATGTTCAGGAAATAATAAAATTTTGTTTTAAAATTTTGTGTCGATGTTGGTTTTTTGGCAATAAATTTGCCTCTGATTCGTTTTATATTTTTAGAGCTGATGATCTTATCTTTCTATTACGCTCTTTGGAGATATCATAGCAGATATAAACATTTTTATGGCCTTAGCCCAACTTTACCGGCCGATGGTTCATTTACCAAGTACTCGCAAGTGAAGAGATACTTTTACCTTTGAGCGTATTCCGAATCTCAGCGCTGAGCAATTTGATGGCATCACAGTGTTCTGAATTTCAACGATGACGTCATTGGTACTCCACCGGTGTCGCACCGGTTCCATCAGCTTGCAGATGTGGTGGCAGTCTCCATCAGTGAATCTGATTGGCTCTTGTAAAGGGCGGGAATTAGCAGACGAATGACATCGTGCACTGTCGTGTCATGGCGGTGTGTTCTGCTTTAGTTCTGCTGTATTGTTTGTAATGAGCACAACGTAAAAACAATAATGTTAATGGCTTATGAGCGAACATGTCAACGGACCAGTTATTACTACCGGTTCAAGAAATAAATTGTTTATGCTCTCTTTTCTTTGAACGAGATAACAGTACGGAAATTTCGCTAAATCGTGCTAGCGTAGCACAGACAACAACTTGTAGAGCCGCCATAATAGCCATCGAACCTTCCAGCAGTTTTGTTCCTATTTCGCTGCAGAGTGATGTCATTGTTGTCCACCGGTCCGGTGAGATTCGGAATACGCTGTTTACCAAGACTATTACTTATTACAAATAATTGTCCACACCTGTGGAGTAACGGTCAGCGCGTATGGCTGCGAAACCAGGTGGCCCGGGTTCGATTCCCGGTCGGGGCAAGTTACTTGATTGAGGTTTTTCCGGGGTTTTCCCTCAATCCAAGATGAGCAAATGCTGGGTAACTTACGGTGCTGGACCCCGGACTAATTTCACCGGCATTATCACCTTCACTCATTCAGACGCTAAATAACCTAAGCTGTTGATAAAGCGTCATAAAATAACCTAATAAAATAAAAAAAAAAACAAATAATTTAACATTATCTGTATGCATTCATGGAGTGAATCAGAATAAATAAAAATAATTTTGTACATGATTTACTAGGAGCAGAGGGGTGATGTAAATTGCCTCGTAGGGGGCTGTTTACCTTTTTATAAGTATGTAATTTGCCTCCCATTTTTCTAAACCGTCGAATCTTCAAATCCGCCATTGAGTGCATCTTGTTTTAAATTCCTGCCTGTTTAAAGACGTCTGGTTTTAATGTTTTAAACATGTTTTAAGTTTTGTGACATAATTTTTCTAACTGGAGCTGACCAGTATTTTAATCACAATGAACTACATTTTAACCATAGCAGTAATTTGTGCGAATTATGCACGTCAGTCTATATTTGTTTTACTCCTAAGTCTGCAAAGGGAAGGAAAATGTTGATTATTGTAACATATTTACTGACGGGAAGCACGTTCACTCTCTCAGGTAAAGAGGAGGACATTTATATACAATAGATCATGTAAACAGGAGACAATTTACGTAATTTCTGCCCTGGGGAGACAATTCACCATCTCCGAGCAAAAGACCCACTGGAATTTCACAAGCAAGCAGACACCAAGCATCATTCTTGAAGAATCTAAAAGCGTTTATTTTTATTTACTTATTTATTTATTTATTTATTTATTTAATTTATTTATTTTATTTATTTATTTAATTAATTAATTTATTTTATTTTATTAATTAATTAATTAAATTAATTAATTAATTTTTTATTTAGTTATTTATTTAGTTATTTCGTTATTTATTTAGTTATTTATTTATTTATGTAGTTATTTATTTACTTACTTATTTATTTATTTATTTATGTATTTATTTATTTGTTAATTAATTAATTTATTTATTTATTTATTTATTTATTTATTTATTCATGTATTCATTTATTTATATATTTATTTAACTAGCTAGCCAGTGAGTACAAATTACATTTATAAAACAAAAATGTTTCTAGCCACTATCGTAAGAGCCAGGTTCGTGTACGGTGTGGTCTTAGTCAATAATATAACATAAAATTTACAGTTTACTAAATACATTAAGTAACTTAATTTAAACCAATAAATACAACAGAGAGAAAAATACACATTAAATGTAAATAGACAATCCGACAGAAGCCATTGATATTCAATAAAAACGTGAATATAGTCTACAGAAGTAAAAGGTAAAAATATACATTTGTTAATATTATATATCATGGATAATTTTACAAATTTCTTTTTTAAAAGCTTCAATTTTAAAATATTTCAAATTTGGAAAATGGTTTGTAATTTTATTAAAAAGTCTTGGGCCGAAACTAGCACCATGTTTAAGAGCTGCGTTTGTATGACATTTAGGCTCAATAATGGGAAATTAGACTTTTGTCTTCGAGTACGATATTCATGTCGATTAGATTTATGTTTTATTTGATTTCTGTGGAAGTAAGTTAGTAAACTATATTTATAAATTTCTTCAATAGACAATACATTAAAATCTGTATAAATTAAATTTGTTGGGTAATCCATATTTTTGGTCAGATAAATTTTTATTGTTTAAGAATATTATTTCTTTGCAGTAATATGTAAGATTATATAGGCTAAGAGATTGAGAATTTTCGGAGTTAGGCAGTTTAGGTACACCTTTTAGTTAGCAGGAAAATGAGTAGGTAAAGAAAGGGAGGGCAAGACGACAGTAAAGCGAATCCAAAGAAAACTTAGTCCTGTTTATGTGTGAAGGAGTCCTTAAGACTATTGTACTTAAGCTGGGGTTCGTTGAGCAAGGCACTTCCCGGTCAAGTTAGACGTTTACAGACCATTTTTGGAAACACATAAAAACGACGACCCGTCAACTTCTGCTTCAATTATTCCTCTCTTTCTTCCTCCATCTCTTCCTCTTTCTTTCTCTCATCCCTCTCTTTCCGTCAACTGCCGTCGCCTAAAACTTTCAACAGTTTCTCAGGAAGGAACGTGCTGGGAACTGACACTGGAAAACTGATGACAATGAAAAGAAAACAATGCGTTATACCTCATACTTGTGTAACAGTTACAGTGAAACATTGGTTGTACGTAACTGAAGGAGAATGATTTATATTAAGCACAACTTGGTAGTACACATAAATAAGGTTTGTATATATGTTAATATTCGAATGTTTAAGAATCAGTTTAAAACAGAACACAGAGAGCTGCAAGCACTTGAGGATTTAACTTGTTCAAATGTGTTTTACTCAATAGAAAGTACGTAAATAAAATCATAATCTACGTAAAGATTAATTTTTGGTCATACAGAATTATCTGTTATGGTTACCATTGGTTATTAAGGGGAATGGGTAGTGATGCCTGTGCGATTAAAGAATTTTAGTACAAAATTTAGTTAAATATTTCTAGGCTTTTAGTGTTCAGAATGGAATACAAATTTCCATGGTTATACAATGAATCATTGTGAATTCTATGGTATAAAAGACAACTAATTAGTTTCTTATCCAAGTGCAAAAGAAAGGACCTAACTGATAACCTGTTCTCTCACTTTGATAAAAGTACCTCATCCTTCAGGTGCACATTACTTGCTACAGTCTTCATTCATATACCTTGTATTTTTTTAAGTTATCAGGAAATGTGTATGGTAAATTCTAAAGCAAAATTTATTTAAATATTTCATCCTTACTGAAACAGAAAAAATGTTAAACTTTGATTAACAATTTTTTACCATTTTTTAAATGTATATATATGTTTTCCTCATGTTAAGTATAAAGTATTCATAAAGCCGTAGGTCTACTTTGTGCAACATAGACTATAGAAAACAGTGAAAACGTTTCATGTAAATAGATTGAGTAGTTTCAGAGAAAAATGCACTTACTCGTAGGTTTGAAAAGTATCAACTTACGGAAAACTGCATTAAAAATATAGCCTATGAATTACATGCGCCGCCAAATTTAAAGACATGATTTGAAGGGCTTATCTACAAAGATACCCTCACTATATTTCTTTAAAGAGCAAGTTTATTACTCTTGTTTGAAACACAAAATAAAAAATCTGATTTTTAACTCCTAATCACTACCCAGTCCCCTTAATGAAGAAAAATTCGCTCCTGTACCGAGAATCGAACCCGAGATCTCTAGTTCTATGCACATCGACCAATAAAACAGTACGGAACCATGTGTTTCAACCAGTTATGGTTGTCTATCCTACAGCTTTATCACCTCCCTAGCATTTGTTTTTACACCTCTCTAGCATTTGTTTGTTTATTACCTCTCTAGCATTTGTTTCTTTGTTTGCCAACATTGCACTTTCAATAATTGTACCTTTTAAAATGATTCATGTTTATTTCATCATCCTTAATTAAAACATTTCCATCATTTATTTTGTTTATATTATTAAGGTCATGTTATAGTTATGCTGTAAGAGATTATGGATATTTCGTGTCAGAGATTGCTGAACCCTCTTAGTGCCGACCCACTTTGCGTAGTAGCTTTTATGTAAAAAAAAAGTCATGTAAGTTTACACAAGTGAACAGCTCCACTGAACCTTCCTCTATGCTCTTAGTACAACACAACAATGATCTTTGCCGTCTGGGGAATAACAGCAAAATGGAAACTATACCACGATTAGATCGTCACCGGCACTTCTAGCAAAATTATAAAATCACGGTGTGATTGTGATTGGCACTCAAAAGGTTAATATATATTGATAATTGAAATGGAATGTAACTATTTTAATAAAAATGAAACTGAATCAACAAAGCCTTCTTGACTATGGTCCGTCTCAGGAATCTGCAGAGCAACTTCGCACATACGGCGGCGGAGTCTGTCTGTGCCGGAGTGTATTACGGACAGTATCAGCTCGAGTCCGCTAAGGGGTAAAATGCTCGTGGTAGAAGGTAGAGTAGAGTTCAGATAGAAATTATCCCCTCCTGCAAGCGATTGCTCGCTTTGTTCAAACATTACCTCCTTCCCAGAGCAGTCATTGGTCCTATCCCTCCCACATACCACTTCCTCAGAGGTCTTATTTCGTCTTTCTACTCCACAGATTTCTGGGACGGACCTTAGTAATCGTACAGAGAGTTCAATAAGATTTTATAGTTGGCACCACTGATAACAATAGAAAACCCATGGTCGCTACCATCTACTGTACTCCAACCACGAGAAAGTCTCTGGGGAATGAGACGAAGCGGGGTAATGCTGTGAGTGAATGTTGATGTCATAAGATGTAATAAGGTCACACACGTGGGTACTCGTATCTCTATTGGCTAGCTCTCACAGCACAAATGATAACATTGATACACACGTATTTATACTACCCTAGTTACAAAATTAGATCACTGTTAATCTCCTGGTCTTTTAATCCCTCCATACAGGAAAAACATATACAGGAGAGCGCATGTTTTTTAAACTGACGTTATAACGGTAATATTATCTATCTACTTCGTTCCAATATATGACGCAATAGTAAGCACATTCCTTTCACGGTTGATCTCCTGGTTGGAGAACAGTAGCGGAATATTTGTGATGATGAGATGGTACAATAAAGGCTTCTGAAGACAGTTTAGTATTTTCGTAAGTTAATTAATATTTTATTGTATTAGAGTACTTTATTTCTTCTAATCTCGAGTTTTGATTTTCTGTAGATAAATCGAAACATCTAGTTAGTTTACTGTAAATAAATACTTATCTGTGTTGAGTTTTTCTGTTCTATTTATTGGATCACCTTAGACGTAGTAGTGAACTTTCAGAACGTTAGTCAACTGTTCGATGGCAAGTTTGGACCTCATAATTGACACACATATGGCATCATTCGTGAGACAACTAAACTAAGAGATAGTGGAGTAGATAGCACATATGTACAGCGGATATTGTAAATTACATAATAATTGTTTATCACGTGGCTTAATGAATTCTTTAAACCCTACTAACATAGGCAATGGATTAGACTTTACACAGATTAAATTTTAGTTTGTATTAAGTCAGCCAAGTGTAACGAAAAATAATTTCTCTGATGACGTCGCCTACTGGAGAGCAGGAATGAGAAAGACTTCATTTTCCAGAACGTAATATCTGCCACTTAAGTCGTTGATATGCATAAAGACCAGGTCGTAAAATTAAAATTTCCCTCTTTTAAAATGTCATAAAATTGCTGGGAAGTTTACGCTTTTAAATTTAATTTCATTAAGATTTCTTTCCTATTATCAACTTTATATGTTCGTAACTTCGTTTTTATTGTGACATTTTACTTGCATTTCTATGGTTTCAATCTGCAGATTGAAAAACCTGAAGAGAATTTTCTGCCTCTCATTTTATGACCATTGAATGCTGATTCAAGACATTTCACTTCATTGATAATTACCCGATTATATAGTGTTTGTAGACAAGATTATCGGGATTCATTTGGGAAAGTGTGGAATATTGCTTTTAGCTAATATTTTAAGATATAATGTGACTATTAAATGAGTGTAATATCACTAATTAATCACAGAAAAATGACACAATTGATTTTTATATATAAATTGTTATTGGAATATTGTGTAAGTTATAATATGACATTTCTTAAAGAAATCTATTTTAAAGCTAGAGGAAGTAGGCTAATATTAGATGTCGTAATCTAATGTATTATAATAGATCTAAAATATTAGGTCATAGTAATTAATTATTAACTGAAGTGTGTCAGATTTGTGATGCAATCAGCTTGCAATACGATTGGGATTTAGCAATTCTTTCACAAAATGAAGGGTTCGGGCGAAAAATATGGTAACTGCCATTTTGATCAAAAATGAGATCTGTAGAGTATAATATGGTATCTTACATTCTGTATTGCAGTGCCAAGTTAGTTTTCCAAGATCTCAACAGATGGCAGAAGTATACAGATTTTACTTTCCTGGTAACTATAGAAACTATTGTATGTATAAATGTTACCTACCTATAACTTCAAAACACTAAAACGTCACTTACCATGTTTTACTCTCGAACCCCTCAAATATTAAATCCATTAAACAGTATTTTCAATGTTAAATTTATTTTTATATGTCCTTTTTCTGATCCATAATTACTCTCTGGGTTGTAACACAGTCTAGTATACACAGTGACGAAGCTTGAGTTTTGAGGGTGCTAGGAACAATAGACTGTGCAGGTACTATTTCGCATTGTCTGTAATGAGGCGATAGTAGCGATCCTAGTGGTTAGCAACTATCTATGGATGCATATTTATTGCGTATAGAGCTTCGTGACTGTATATACTAGACTGTGGTTATAAATTGCATTGATTTAAATGATGAAGTACATCGCTGTGGAGTAACGGTTAGCCTTCCTTAGTGTGTAGAGCGGACCCGAGTTCAAATATTGGTTGGAACAAGTTACCTGGTTTGAGGCTTTGTGCTATATTTATAATTAACACTTTTGTATATAAGTTATTGTAATAATGTGTACGTATTTTTGTAGTTGTAGCTGTACTTCACTAGAAAATACATAATTCCTATGTTGTTACCATAGTTTGAACAATTGATATGTTGTTATATTTAAATAAACAGATGAACATAAACTTATGGCCTTTAAGGAACCCGGAGGTTCATTGCAGCCCTCACATAAGCCCGCCATCGGTCCCTATCCTGTGCAAGATTAATCCAGTCCCTACCATCATATCCCATCTACCTCAAATCCATTTTAATATTATCCTCCCATTTACGTCTCGGCCTCCCCAAGGGTCTTTCTCATTCTGGCCTCCCAACTAACACTCTATATGAATTTCTGGATTCGCCCATACGTGCTACATGCCCTGCCTATCTCAAACGTCTGGATTTAATGTTCCTAATTATGTCAGGTGAAGATGATAGATGATGATGATAGAGACTGGATTAATCTTTCACAGGATAGGGACCGATGGCGGGTTTATGTGAGAGCGGCAATAAGCTGCAGGTTCCTTAAAAGCCATTTGTAAGTAAGTAGGTAATTATGTCAGATGAAGAATACAATGAGTGAAGTTCTGCGCTTTCCATTCTCCTGTAACTTCATCCCTCTTACCCCCAAGTATTTTCCTAACAACCTTATTCTCAAACACCCTTAACTTCTGTTCCTCTCTCAACCATACAGAACAACCGGTAATATAACTGTTTTTTTATATAAATTCTAGTCCATACCTGTGGAGTAACGGTCAGCGCGTCTGGCTGCGAAACCAGGTGGCCCGGTTTCGAATCCCGGTCGGGGCAAGTTAGCTGGTTGAGGTTTTTTCTGGTGTTTTCCCTCAACCCAATACGAGCAAATGCTAGGTAACTTTCGGTGCTGGACCCCGGACTCATTTCACCGGCATTATCACCTTCATATCATTCAGACGCTAAATAACCTAGATGTTGATACAGCGTCGTAAAATAACCCAATAATATATATATATATATATATATATATATATATATAATTCTAACTCTCAAATTTTTTTGGGAGCAGTCTTGATGACAAAAGCTTCTCAACCGAATCATAACTGACATTTGCCATATTTATTCTACGATTAATTTACTCCCGAGTGTCATTGATATGTGTTACTGTTCCTCAAAGATATTTTAATTTTTCCATTTCTTCAAAGGAAAAATTTCCATTTTTTTATATTTCCATTTCGTACAATATTCTGGTCACGAGACATAATCATATACTTTGTCTTTTCGAGATAAACAGATAGATAGGTAAATAAAATATAAATAAGTGAATAAATAAGTAACTAAATAAATTAAATATAAATACATCTCTTAATGCTAATCACTAAATCGGAGAGCAGGACGCCTGGTGTAGCGGAATCCTGGAATCACGTCAGCCAGGTCGTTCTGTTCAACCTGCAACTATTGAAGATGGTTAACGGAATGATGCTAATGGTGCGAGATATAAGACATTTGTTCCAGAGGCTCTAATTTAAGCCTAGAGGTTTTTTTAACGTGCCGGAAAATTCCGACAAGGGACACACTGCTTAAAGTCCCTCCCGGAGGATTAGCGCTCCGGATTTTTGCATCCTGAAAAATCCATCGACCATCGGCTTGAACCCGCAATCTTTGGGTCTAGAGGAGAGCGCTTTAGCCTTAGACAACTGGGGACAACAATCCCCGTTATAGGTATAATTTAATTAAATGCAAAAACAAGTGGCTAAATTGTATTAAAATTACAGTGACTGTTACACTTTTACTACGTCATATTACTTTTGACAAATAAAACGATACGAAAGGACGTATTTCAACCAATCATGGCTGCTTATCGCACAAATTTATCGCGTCCCTAGCATTTCTTTAATTTTATCGCGTCCCTAGCATTTGTTTAATTTTATCGCGTCCCTAGCATTTTTTTCTTTGTTTGCCAACATTTGAAACTGCGCTGATCTGGACGTCAATATATATATATATATATAATTACAAACCACTCCAGTCGATGCACAGCAGCTTCTAATATGACTCGCATTGGAATTCAAGAACAAGAATTAATAAAAATCACTGATCATACCTATGCATCTTCTGAAATCCGATTTACAAATAAATGAAGAGCACCATTCGGAAATCCTGAATAAGTTGAATACACCATGCAGGCGTAAATCAACGAGTTCCACTTCTATTACACACACGTCCAATATAACCTCAATTGAACCACCAACCACATTCAAATTTGAAAATTGTACATTCAATAAT
Source organism: Periplaneta americana (assembly GCF_040183065.1). Classification (NCBI taxonomy): domain Eukaryota; kingdom Metazoa; phylum Arthropoda; class Insecta; order Blattodea; family Blattidae; genus Periplaneta; species Periplaneta americana. The sequence continues at coordinate 46,609,929 of NC_091123.1, forward strand.
TATTCCTTTTAAAATTATTCATTCGGAAATCCTGAATAAGTTGAAAACACCATGTAGGCCTTAATCAACGAGTTCCACTTCTATTACGCACACGTCCAATATAACATCAATTGAACCACCAACCACATTCAAATTTGAAAATTGTACATTCAATAATTATTCCTTTTAAAATTATTCATGTTTATTTTTTATGTCATCGTCATTAATTAAAACTTTTCTAATACTTGTGTACAGTATATTAGTTAGGTTATGTTATAGTTTCTGCTATATGATATTATGGATAGTCACGTATCAGAGATTGTTTAATATTAAGATTTATTGAAAATCATCTGTCAAGTGACGTTGGTTACTGGGATTCGGATAATTGAAATTTTAATGATAACTGATTTAATAATAAAAATGAAACTGAATCAACAAAGCCTTCTTGACTAGTAACATTGCCATCGTGTATACGTGTAGATCGAGAACTTCTCGACGAGAAGGCATTGCTCACTACTGCCATTTAGCATGCATCTAGCGTAATATTTGTAATATTGAGATGGTACAATAATACATTTGAAGACAGTTGTATTTTCGTAAGTCAATTAATATTTTATTGTAATGGAGTACTTCGTTACTTCTAATCTTTATATACCTTCTTCTAATCGTGTAATAGTCAATTAAATCCCACTCGAGTTTTGATTTTCTCTAGATAAATCAAAACGTCTAGTGAGATTACTGTTGACACTTTTACTACGTCATATTACTTTTGACCAATAAAACGGTACGAAAGGATGTCTTTCAACCAATCATGGCTGCTTATTGCACTATTTTATCGCGTCCCTAGCATCTGTTTAATTTTATCGCTTCCCTAGCATTTGTTTGTTTTTATCACTACCCTAGCATTCGTTTCTTTGCTTGCCAACATTTCAAACTGCACTGGTCTGGACGTCAAAAAACAGAAAATTACAAAACATTCCAGTCGATGTACAGCAGTTTCAAATAAGACTCACATTGATATTCAAAAACTAGAATTAACAAAGATCACTGGTCATAGCTATGCATCTTCCCTGAAACCCTATTTACAAATAAATGAAGAGCACCATTCGGAAATCCTGAACAAGTTGAGGAATAAACCATGTACATCAACAAATTCCACTTCTTTTACGCACACGTCCAATATAACATCAACTGAACCATCAACCACTAAAACATTCAAATTTGAAAATTGTACTTTCAATAATTGTTTCTTTTGAAATTATTCCTATTTTTTTTTATTTCATCGTCCTTATTTAAAACGTGTTTTGTTTATTACATCATCCCTAATTATAACTTTTCTAACACTTGCTTATAGTATTTAGGTTATGTTATAGCTTCTGCTATATGATATTATCGATAGTCACGTATCAGAGATTGTTTAATATTATGATTTATGGAAAATCATCTGTCAAGTGACATTGATTACTGGGATCCGGATAATTAAAGTGGAATGCAACTGTTTTAATAATAATGAAACTGACTCAATAAAGCCTTCTTGACTAGTAACCGTCCACAGAGTTCAATGAAGATTCCATAGTTGGCACAACTGATAACAAGAAAACAGCTAATCATAACACACTACTGCCATATAGCATAATACTTGTAATGTTGAGATGGTACAAGAATACATTTGAAGACAGTTATATTTTCGTAAGTCAATTAATATTTTATTATATTGGAGTACTCCGTTACTTCTAATCTTTATATACTTTCTTCTAATCGTGTAATAGTCAATTAAATCCCAATCGAGTTTTGATTTTCTCTAGATAAATCAAAACCTCTAGTGAGATTACTGTTGATAAATGATGAAATGTAAAGTGGAAGTGGAATAATAAAGAGAAACGAGTGAAGCTCTAAGAAAAATCCCTAAGGAGTCATGGTTTTGTCCATCAAAAGTACAATCCCGCCATCACTGGTTTTCGAACCCTCTCGCAGTCATTGTAAGCCAGCGGTTTGTCAACGAAGCCACATATGCAATCTCTTGTCAAGTCCAAAGTAGCCTACTGCAGTCGGATGTTCACATATTGCGAGTTAACAGACAAAGAATAGAGCTTTCGTTCTTGCGTCGCGCATGTTGTCATTCTTCCACACTCTCTAACTGATAACGAGAAGCGTGACAGAGAGGTAGTCCATTTTACACTTTAAGATTGCCGAGAACTATGCAAATACGGTACGAATAGAACAATATTATACCTATTACACTATCCAGAGTAAACCATACTTTTTCTGGAGCAGATACGCATTCTTCCATAGGATTAAAGCAAATGACTGAACCCCCAATTCAATCTCACTCTAGGAGCATTTGGTTTCCGCGCGTTTTGAAATGTTTGTTGCCAGACTATACATGTATAGGCCCACAATATAGGACTCCTACAAAAGACCTTTCAGGTTTTGAACACACGTAATTTACGTTCTATGAATCTGAGGTGCATGAAAATAGCACCAATGGAAAGGGAAAGTCAAAAAGTTTAGTTCCTTACCTTGAAGATGTTTAATGTGCCCCCCCTTGGTAACACTGCACACATCATGCCTATAGTCAAGTTCCACGGCGTGCAGAAAGTAAGCTTTCCTGAGGCCGTTTACAGAAAGAAAACACAATTTCATTGATAGATTTATTGGAAAAGATATAGCAATTGTTGAGCAATTTTTCAACATATTCAACATATAATTGAGATATTTATCATACCGTGGGATCAACAGAGAGAAGCAGACGGCTGTTAAATATTGTTTCCGATCTCAGGCGACAGACTTTTACGATACAGGGTTGCAAAAGTTGATCCCACGGTATGATAAATGTCTCATTTTCGATGGGGAATATGTTGAAAAGTAGCTCAGAAATTGCCGTACCTGTTGCAATAAATCTTTCCACGAAATTGTGTTTCCTTTCTGTAAACGGCTACAGAGAAACTTACTTTCTGGACGGCCCTATTAATTGCGCTCGAGTAGCTAAAATGTGTGTAAGCACTTGTTTTGACGTTATTAACATGGTGGAAGAAAAATAAATATTTTTTTTATCTGACCCCCATGGGAATATTTGCTTGTGAGCATATTGGGAATTAAATTAATGACTCTCCCAAAACATACTGTGAAAATTCCACATAAAACAATTTTTCATTTCTAATGAGCATAATTGCATGAAACATTTTGTTTGAAATATCTCAAAGAATAACCCCCCTGAAATTAATGACACTACATACGGTTCACCCTATATATTACATAACCTTATTCAACATTAAATCGGGAGTAAAGGCTCCTCTGTTTAAATATGTTTTACATAAGAAAGCATCTCCATCAGTTGGAATTGAACCGTGTACCTTAGGTCAAAAGCAAAGATGTTGTTATAAATGTTATGTTTTATTTAACGACGCTCGCAACTGCAGAGGTTATATCAGCGTCGCCGGATATGCTGGAATTTTGTCCCGCAGGAGTTCTTTTACATGCCAGTAAATCTACTGACATGAGCCTGTCGCATTTAAGCACACTTAATTACCATCGATCTGGCCCGGGATCGAACCCGCAACCTTGGGCATAGAAAGCCAAAAGCAAAGAACGGTAAACAGTGTAACATCGAACTCCAAGGTAGTTTGAAAATATTCGCTTCTATATTTAAGCTGTAACCTGTTGTTTAAGCAACGTATAATTTAAATGTATGGCATTCATCGATTTGTTTGACTTCATTCCCCTTTCCTGCTCGTGGCTTTCTGAGATGATAAAAATGTATGAAGTTGGTTGGAAAGCTGGTGATACTGTCATTTGAGTTCTAACTCGTGGCAATAAATATAAGTTATCACAGCTCTGTCGATACATTAGCTGTAGAGCAATGCATCACGCCAGATGTTAATAACAGCGCCTGGGGAGAGAAGATTAGCTACCTCCACAGTGTGAACCGAAGAAGGTATTTCGTTGGTTTAGGACCGGTCCATAGAATGTACCGTACAAACGATATCTTTGTTATGTAGTTTGGAGTTCATTCCTAGGCAGCTGTTTTGTTTTCTTACTAAGAAATTATGTGGATGAATTAAAGTAAAATTTTACCGAATAATATCCATGTTCAACTTTATCAAAATCTTAATTGTTCTGTATACACCTTTAACACCTATTTTAAAATAGTACATTATGCAACGAGCCTATAATGGTAGTGATTAAGACGCGAGTATGTTTATGAAACGAGCGCAAGCTCGTCCATATTGATTTTTTCCGGCAATTGGTGAAATGAATTAGCGGGAATGTGCTTTGTGAAAGGCTGGAAGATGACGGTGAATTGATGTTAATTTGTGTGTTGTTTTTTTTCGACTGAGTTTAATATTGTCTAATCTCGCGCTAGTTGTCTTTCGATTGCATATCCGATAATAATCTATACTTGCACTTTCATATTGCTACAATGCTTTTTTTCTGATTGGGGAACACCTGAACTTTAATGAATAGGCGTACTTTAATGAGGTCCATTAAAGGGCTGCTACCAGGTGTATAATTACTACATTTCTGCATGGACGAGCATAAACCTATAAAACATATAAACAAAATACATCCAAAACTACACTACACACTATAAACAGTAAACAAGAAACCCATAAATTTCTTAGACATCACAATAACGGAAACAAACATACTTACATAATTTGTTCAAAACATACAGGAAACCCAGTACCACGGTAACACATATACACAACACCTCCAATCACCCAACACAACACAAACACGCAGCATTTCGATCTATGATACACAGACTCATCAATATTCCTATGAGCCATCAAGACTATAAGGAAGAAATATATTCTATCAAATGCGTATATAGCAAAGAAAAATGGATACAACTCCAACATAATAGACAACATCATAAGAAAGACTAAAGACAAGGAAGAAAACACAATAGAAGAATAAAACAAATATATCACACTAACATACAAAAACAAGAACTCATACAAGATTGCGTCACCTTTCAAGAAACTAAAATACAACATTGCATAAAGAACACAGCACACACTGCAAAAACATCTTAACATACAGACAAGAGACACGAATAAATGCAACAGGTATAAACAAACTATCATGTAATAGTTGCAACGACTTCTACATTGGACAGACTGTAAAATCATTTCAAACACGTTACAAGGAACATATCATATCCATAACCAAACTACACAATAATTCAACCTACGCAGAACACATCACATATTCCAATCACAACTACAGCAACATAGACACTGACATGAAAATACTACACATCCAGCCAAAAACCAGAAACTAGACACTCTAGAACAATATGAAATTTACAAATGTACAAAAACGCCTCCAGCACATCCTGAACACTCAACTGAATTTCAAAACATACACCCTTTTCGACACAATCATGAACACATCCCACCACAACAGGAAAGGAGAACATAGCGCGGGAACTTCACTAGGCTTTGGAAAAAGAAAATATCGCTTCGAAACTAGTCAGCCAGGATTTATAAAGTTAATCAGTGTTTTTCAAAATGTTTAAAATATCTATTTCCTCTTATGGAAAATGTATTACTGGAGAGAAAGAAATAAATCGTCCGGCCTCAATTAAGGATGACCACGAGGATCCGGAAATTAATAGCAAATAAATATAATTAATTAAGTATGAATATTATTATAAAAATAAAATATAATAATTATTAAGCATAATTTATTATCAATTATAAAATAAAATCATAGAAGATTACCTTAAAATTGTATTTATAAATTAAAGATTTTATTTAAAATTAGCATATCCTTATTTAAGACCTTCTGATTGGTATAAATGAAATTGTATAATCAGGGATCCTTTAAGAATTTGCAAGATGATTTTTTGAATTTCAAAAGATGGTATTGATAATTGTTTTAAAAAATTATATGTAAATTTTGGTAAAGAATCCCGAGCACCAAAAAATAAACCTGTCACTGACCAATTGAAGAGAGGGATGTTATACTTGACACTAAGGTAAGGAATACAAGTTTCATAAATGGCCCTCTTTTCCTGATCAACCTGATGAGCTTGGTTTAGATCTTTCTCCATGCATATGGTTGGATCTATGATAATAGCCTTTTGTTGTTGCCTGTTTATTGCTATTATATCCGCTCTTCTGTGAGAGTCTTCTTCAGAAATACAGTGGACCTCTTCATGAACTTCCCAACCCTTGTTCCGAAGAAGACAGGCGATAGCTTCACGGACTCTATGATGCCTGTCGTTACGCAATAACTCTCCTTTCCGACAAAAGCCCAACACGTGGCCAAGAGTTTCTGTCTCGTTGCAGCCTGGTTGACGGCAACGGGTCGTGCTGAAAGCTCTGCCAGGAACGGAGCGCACTGCAGTAAGGTTGCAGGACATCTAGATTGCATTAACATATTCCGAAGATCAACTAACAAGATTATTAAACAATATAGGTTAAAGTATGTTTACGAAAGTAAAACAAAGAGCAAGGCTTTCATGAGACAATCCCGTACGAGTACTTTTTTTTTTTTTATAAATTACCGCATTGTAGAACAGGTAACAATCTTCTAATTATGTAGCATGCATTGTTAGATGATCAAGATTTAGAAACAAAATTCAAAAATGCCAAATGATGTGTGATAATGTAAGGAGAACACTAAAAAATATGCGGAAGGATACACAACTGAAATTCTACAAAGTAATGGCTGTACCAGCTCTGCTTTATGAAAGCGGAAAATGGGTACAAAGAAAATTGTATCCAAATGACAAATGAGCTTTGAAAGAGTCGTCAAACGCTGTACCGGACGAGATAGAAAACAAAATAAACCGACTGGAGAAGAACTTAACATATTTTCAGTTAACCCTCGCAACATATCTGCGGTTCTTTTCTGACCCCACACTTTTTACATACTCTTATAGGTTGATAGAATGTAGTCCTATTCATTCAATATTCTAGATGGGCCTATGCTTCTGTTACACTCTAAGTTATTTTGTATATGTATTTGTATTTTTTTTACATATTTATTTCTAATATTGAATTTCGAATATTTCGATTTGGGGTCATAAAAGACCCCAGCTAGATTGTGCGCTAATTCCCATTTTATTTCGTTTTGTTCATCTGAAGTTATTCAATTTAAATGTTGTTATGACTCTATACTAGCTCCAGATGTTGCTACAATATGCAGCTGGTACTTAAATCCATTGCTGTAACGAACGCTGCTTCAATAACGTTCTGTACTGGATACGGTTTCAGCCATAAGGAATACATGAATGTAGTAAGTTGTGTTTTGTGCTACACAGTACATCATACGGTACTACGGTTATATACTAATGTGCCTATAATGGAAAGCATACGCTTCGAAAAGGGAGGAATACAGTGAGCAGCAAGCCTTGTATGATATTGATGATAACTTTGATGACGGTAGTGATGGAAGAGGTGCGGAATGTAATAAAACAGAAGTGATAGAAGCGGAGGAAGATGAAATAGATGTCACGGAATTGTCTCACAGTGACACCTTTAACAATGGAGATAAATACTTGAAATAATTATTCTTATCTGTATTATAACTGTGGGTATTACCTCAACATTTAGTAAATAAAAATTTAATAAAATGTTTTTATAACAGATAAAAACAACACGACAATATTATAAATAAATATAACATTCATTCATATGTAGCACAACAGCCCATAAAGGGCCTGGACTTCCTCAATCAAGTGAAACCATTCGTCTCAGTCTTGCGCCCGTTTTTCGTAACCTTTACGTTTTCCGATATAGGGGAGCCGTCCCTATGATCAACCCCCAACTTAGAGGACTAGGCTATTTGTTATCAGGGTTTTCTTCACATAGCCTTTGTAGAATTAATTACTAACTGCAAGGCAGCAGTGCTGATTTTGGTCCGCCCTGGGTATTTTATTTCTTCGGTACCCACCATATCTGATGAGCATTCCCCAATCCGCCACAAATATAATATAACAAAATATAATTATAATAAATTATATAACACATTATATGGCATATATAAAATAATAAAAAAATTTTAAAATGTCCGGGATGCACGGATGGCCCAGCACTGCGGCCTACTGTGATCTATTTCGCTAAGTCTCGATATGAAATGAGTTTCATGCCACAGATCCCCTACGCGCACCGTCCTAACCACATGATTCCCTTAACGACTGGTACCTACAGCCGACAGAATCCATATACCATTCCTGCTTCGGCAAATTCCCCCAATTCCCTCGAGTAGGTCCGCCTCGGGTGCCATTGCACAAGCCATCCAACGTCGCTGAACTACATTCCATGGAGGCCGATCGAGAGAGTCAGCAGCTTCGGGAGGCCGCCGGTAGAGTGATGTGAAAAACCAGAAACAGGATGATGAGGAGAGGATGATGGGGGAGGAAAGGAAATGGCAAAGAGGGAGCAGCTATATTACAAGATCTTAATAAAAATCACCATATAGTCATTCTAACTATAGCTGTTATAGGTGGTAGTTTTCTTAGTTGAATTATTTTTCCTACTCCTTTATTAATTTGTTTACCTTTTTATTTAAAAACCTCATCCAGGAAATTCGTCCTGGCTGGGAATCGAACCCGGGACCGCTGGGTTCGGAATTAGACTCGCTAACTCCTCAGCCACAACGGTGGACAAGAGTTAATGATAAAATTATACTGTTCCATATGGGAGCATCTTCTGCGGACCTCTGGAAAAAGAAGTAAGGAAGGAACTAGTGAAGTGCTTTGTGTGGAGTGTGCCATTGTATGGGCAGAAACATGGACATTACGACGAAGTGAAGAGAAACGAATGGAAGCATTTGAAATGTGAATTTGGAGAAGAATGGAGCTTGTGAAATGGACAGACAGAATAAGAAATGAAGGTGTGTTGGAAAGAGTGGGTGAAGAAATAATGATGCTGAAACTGATCAGAAAGAGGAAAAGGAATTCGTTGGATCACCGGCTGAGAAAAAATTGCCTACTGAAGAATACACTGGAAGGAATGGTGAGCGGGAGAAGAGTTCGGGGCAGAAGAAGATATCAGATGATAAACGACATTAAGATATATGGATCATGTGAAAAGACTAAGAGGAAGGCAGAAAATAGGAAAAATTGGAGAATGCTGGGTTTTCAGTGAAAGACCTGCCCATGAGCTACAACACTTATAGTCGGAACGCATAAGATATAATAATGAGAAAGTATGTTTTTGTATAACTATAATTAAAATTTTATTTTGTTGTCTAAATTTATCTTGTATACCCTATGGGATTGATTTTACAGATTGCGAATGTCCATGTTGTTTTGCTGGCAAGTTACGCGTAAGTTACGGCAGAAAGATAAATTTTGCCCCATTTAAATGAAGTCATTTAAAATTCGCAACGTTTTGCGCTAAGCGTTGCGTTTCATGCACCGAATATTTGTAGCACAATCTCCAACACAGCAAATAATAAATGGGGACTGCTACTGTGCGACACGCTAACTTTGTTGTACCGTCACGTGACATATTAGAGTTGATGGGCCACATATGATGGAATTTGGGTTCTATTAATTGATTAAAAGCGTCACTCCTAATACAAAGTGTTGTGTGTTTGGGTGGGGAGGGACCTGCACTATGCTCCGAGCGGCGGTAATATCAGTTATACACATCAATCATGTTACAATTTTGTCCCAAACCTCCCACTCGTATCGCTCAAAAGATTTCCATCCAGCTACAAACCTGCCCTCTAAATCGAAACGTAAATATCGATCACAGCTCTATATCACAATTAGTATTACGGTTATTTTTATCTGCGATATATTCAACACTTAATCAACATTTGAACTGCATTCCTGCTCTGAAATGCGTGATTAATTAAATTTGCGCGTATAACTTTGAAAAATTATAGGCCTACTCAATCATTGCTATTATTATCATTATTATTATTATTATTATTATTATTATTATTCTTGCATTTGGTCTATTGATTCATGTAGACCATTCCATTATTTCAATTCTCATTGTACTAATTTTATAATTTTATAATTATTATTTGATCAATGATTGATGTAGACCATTATATTGTTTGTATTTCATCTCATTGCCATTTTCTATCATTCATTCTCATCATCATTTGTTGTTTTGTTCTGTTTTGTATCGTGCAAAACTGTAATTGGCCTTGTGCTGTTGTTTTTGCACGTTAATATTCTAAATAAATAAATAAATAAATAAATAAATAAATAAATAAATAAATAAATAAATAAATAAATAAATAAATAAATAAATAAATAAATAAATAAATAAATAAATAAATAAATTATTACTAGCCGTACCCGTGCGCTCCGCTGCACCCGTTAGAAATAAATATAAAGTAATTACATAATTAAAATAGGACATTTGATCCAGGGAAGATCCGTGTTTCATAGAAGGATAAATCGTTTATTATGTTACTTAATTTAAATTGTATTTAAAAAATTAAAATGCGATCATTTTGATCCAGAGACCACTCATTTGGTCATAAAAATTATTTTAGGAAATACAGGAAACGAATTTACAGAATAGCCTCTCAAATTTTCTGTGCATAAGAAGCTATTTTGATCTTACCGTCCTCGATTCACTCAGAAGTTACTGTAATATCATTATAGCATTATGTCCATTTAGAGAAATTACACTTTCCAATGGTGAATTAATAATTAATTATACAAATCGGTTAATTTAGCTTCCGATTTTACTTCATACAAACACAGAAACATTCTCTGTAGGCTATGTTTCATAGCTTTCGATTGTTGTTCTTATAGACGAAGTCATTTGTTTTTTTATTTCATTACACCGCCTTAGATGGCGTTGTTATTGTAATTTTGAAACTCACTTATCTCATTAAATATCAGTCCTATCAAAATTTTGCATAGAGTACAACTTATCGGAAATTAGTTTTAAAGAAACTTTTGTTCTGTAATATTTTTAATGAAAATTAATAATGAGAGAGATATTTCGATTTATTTAATTCAACCCCCCCTTATAACCCCCCTTTTAAATAAAATATTTTGAATGCCATATAGCCTAAAATCTAAGTTGCAACGAACTTAATTTATATTCCAATTTTCATATAAATCGGTTCAGCCATTATCGCGTGAAAAGGTAACAAACAGACAGACAGACAGACATTACAAACAAAAAATTCAACAAGGCTATTTACGGTTTCAGGGCGGTTAATTATATATGTTAGGATCAATTATTTTTGGAAAATCGAAAATTACCAGAAAAATTTCGGCTACAGATTTATTATTAGTATAGATTATTATCATTATTATTATTACTACTACTACTACTACTACTACTGTTATCATTATCATTAGTAGTAGTATCTTATGGTAGTAGTACAAGGTGTTCCAGTAGAATGTGACGGTTTACATAGCCTTGTTGTGGGACAATAAAATTGAATTAACAGACAGCACTTTTACTAGAAACATTGCTGTAGAATGCAATTTATTAACCTGAACACCGTGTCTTGCTTAGAGGGATCGAGAAATAAATTATCATTTCAAGTGTAAATAATGGTTTATTAACATATCTTTTTACATAACTTGATGTAAGAACTCTCAGAGTTTCAGAGAATGCTCAGTGAAACTCGATGTGTGCGCCTCGAGTTGCTCTGCAGACATCTAAACGGTATTCAACCTCCCGCCAAGTGTTCTGTGGCATTTGTGGAGTCATTAGAGCAGCTCCATTTTTGATGCGTTGCCTCAGTTCGTTCAGTGTGTTAGCTCTGCCTCTTTGGTACACAGCATCCTTCACAAAGCCCCAGAAAAAAAGTCCAAGGGGTCAGATCGGGTGACCTGGGTGGCCAGGCAAGGGGTCTTCGTCTTCCGATCCATCTTTCGGGGAATTTTTCACACAAGAACTCAGGCACCCGTTGATGATAATAGAGTGGTGCCCCATCCTTCTGAAAAACCTATCCTGTGGGAAGTTGGCCAACAACAAAGTTCTGCAACATGTTTACATACACATTTCCTGTGTCTGTAGTCTCTACGAAGAAGAATGGTCCGAAGACGGAGTTCCTCGTCAATCCACACAAAATATTCAATGCTAGTTATAGCACGCACTAAACTTTATGTTGTGGTGTCCAAATGTTTACTACAGCGTGTTCTCCTACAAAATGGCGCCAGGCTTGTTTTAGTGTCCTAGCAAAAAAGAAACGAAAATTACGCATGCAGCTGTTTTCAAACTTTGTTGTATAAACTTGGACGGTTTCTCTATTTTGTCAGATGTAAATCACAACGATATCTTTATCTGATTTTAAGTGGTGAGCATTTATTTCTGGATCCCTCTAAGCGGGACACGGTGTAGTTATTTAAAAAAAAAATACATTTTTAAGTGAACTCCACGGCAACTAACATATTCTTGCAATCTGCTCTGAAAGCTCACCATTACTCTCTGCAATAAACCACGAGTAATGCCTCTAATTTAATTATTTATGTTTTATTTTAACTGCATTATGGCGTGTGATCTGCTACAGTACACTTTTTTTTCACATATCCCTATAAAAAGAAGTCGGTTGCCGTTAGATCTGGAGACAGTGGCGGCCAGGCGATATCTCCAAATCGTGAAATTATGCGCCCAGGAAACAAGATTCGCAGACAGTGCATTTATTTACGTACAGTTTGTGCTGTTGGCCCATCCTACTTGTAACTTTTGGTAGTAGTATAAGTAGTAACTTGTAGTAGTAATAGTTGTAACTTGTAGTAATTTTGGTAGTAATAATCTATAGTAGTAGTAACTTGTTACATAATAGTAGCAACTTGTAGTAATTTTGGTAGTAATAATCTATAGTAGTAGTAACTTGTTACATAATAGTAGCAACTTGTTGTAGCTGTAACTTATTGCATTGGCAGTAACTTGTTATAGTAGTAACTTGTAGTGTGGTAGTAATTTATATAATTGCAGTAGTAGTGACTTGTGCAAGTCTAATTTTCAGGTAAAGCTCCCTCTGAAGCAGACTTGAATAATTTCAAGGGAAAAATTGTTCCGGGGCGGGTGTCGATCCCGGGACCTCTGGTTGAACTACCAGCGCTCTACCGACTGAGCTAGCAAGGAACTCCACCCGAACCGTCTCAATTTTTCGATGTGGGTCTCTGGCGTTTCGACAGCCCACTCGAGTTGTGTGGATATAAAGGGAAAAATTAAGATGGTGTCGGGTGAAGTTCACATATTAGTAAGTCAAACAATATTTAAGAAAAGGATTGAATGCTAAATAGGCTATTTAATTTTTAAAGTTATTTATAGTTTGCTCAGGTTACTTTTCATTTGTTTAGATTATATTTTTTATGTTGGGTTTGGTTTTCTTAGACAACTTTTAATTTTTGTAAGTTATTTTTTAACACTATTGAGTTATATTTGGTTTTCTTACCGTAAATTTCTTACCAGTTTAGCCTATGTTCGGTCTCTTTAGGTTATATTTAGTTTGTTATATTACTTTTAATATTTTTAACTTAAGTTTTAGTTAGTTCATGTTATTTTTCAGTTATATTCTGCTACTCAATTCACTTAGGTTAGTTTCAGTTTATAGTCTACTCCGCCCACAAACCGAAAGTACTATCATTATTTCATTTTCAATAAAGAAGGTAAACGTGCGAATTCTGAGTGAGACAGTAGAGCAAGTGGGCAGGTTCAAATACTTGGAATGTACTATATGCAGTGGCATGAGCTGCTGCCAGGAAGTGAAAAGGAGGATAGTAATGGCAAAGAAAGCTTTTAATATAAAAAGGAGCATATTCTGCGGAAGTTTAGAAACAGAACTAAAGAAGTGACTAGTAAAGTGCTTTTTGTGGAGTGTGGCATTGTATGGAACAGAAACATTGACATTACGACGAAGTGAAGAGAAGCGACTAGAAGCATTTGAAATGTGGATTTGGAGAAGAATGGAACGTGTGTAGAGGACAGGCAGAATAAGAAATGAAGCTGTGCTAGAAAGTGTAGGTGGAGAGCGAATAAAGCTGAAATTGATCAGTAAGAGAGAAAGTAATTGGATAGGTCACTGGCTGAGAATAAACTGCCTATTGAAGGATGTACTGGAAGGAATGGTGAATGGAAGGAAAGTTCGGGACAGAAGAAGATATGAAGAATTCAGAGCCATAGTGGGCCAAGCGTCATATATTAAAAACGAAAAAAAGAAGGGTTAAATTGATTACCATAATTTAATGAAAAATATAGCAAGTAACATAAAGTATGCATATTAAGTCTAAATAACATGTCAGTCTTCATTAAAATACGGTATTCACTTAACTTTAAACGATGCGTTCTTCGTTTTTAATAAATGGCGTTTGGCCCACTATGGCTCTAAACCCTTCATGTCAGGTGATAGACGACATTAAGATAAATGGATCTTATGCTGAGAGCAAGGGTGGCGTTTGGCGCAGTGCCACTGTGCCATGGCACCACCAATGAAAGAAACAAAAAATAATATCCTAAAAAGCAGTTTGTAGTTTATTTCTACATATTTTATTCATATGTCATCTGAACGAGCGCGCGCACAGATCGGGACGCACTCTTGCAGCGTTTTTCCGAACGTTGGAGCCAGTTCGGTGTGGCACTGCCTGCGTCCATATAATAATGTACAAAAGACTACTGATTCTAGTTTGTATACGTTTCTTATGGGAGACACTGGGCCGAATTCAATTTGACTCAGTAGTTAACATTCCGCCCGCTAGAGCGCAGTAATGCAGAAATTTCGCTAGATGGCAGGGTTGTTGGAGACGTTAGGCAGGGAACTATCAAGCGCAGACTTCCAGGAAAACACAAGTTAAAGTTCCGCGCCAAATCTTAATGTAATGTTACCAATTCAAAACTAATTCACATAACTTGGATTTGAATGTGTAAATTATTATCCATTTGACTATATTGAATGCAGAGATAGTCAGTCATGGTTCTTTTTAGAAAGATAAAAATTTGTTTCATATTATGTAACACTATTTGTTAATTTTGTGTAATATTTGTTTTATTTTGCGGCAACTAAATATCGCTATATTGTTGCTAGTATTGATGCTTTTGTTAACAGTACATGAGATCTCTACAGGACTTGAACATGTGTTATTCAAGCTGCTGCCTTGGAGTCATCGGCCTGTTTAAATAAAGTGCAGACGTGTTCATTTATTATCTATATCATTGTTATTCTCGTGTTTTTTTTTTGCCAGTAATTTTACTAGTAATGAAAGTCATTTGTATTCGACTTTACAATACTGAGAAAGTCTTGCATTATCTGTATATTTTGTAAATTTCGTTATTAGTTTCGGAAATGTTATTGTTACTGTTACTAGATGCATTATTAACTGCACACCCGGTAAAATAGCTGGTTTAATTAATGTGTTTTATTTAACATAATGTGAACGTGAGCAGTGATTATCACCTTTCACTAGGGTGCTTTGCGAGCAACTTTTTTCTTTCATTTTTGGCACCACCATCAGAATGCCTCACCGGCCGCCACTGGCTGAGAGTAAGAGGAAGACAGAAATTAGGAAAGATTGGAGAATGCTGGGTTTGCAGTGAAAACTACCCTTGGAAGAAAACTACGAATGAATCTCTTTTTAATTATTGGTAAATTGATTTTAAGTGCCCAGTAACACCTGCGAAATAAAATTTTCTTTTGTATCCTTTATACCTAGCAGGAATTCTGATAGTGACGTGTTACTGCATCATTCTCTGTTGGTACGTCATTATCGTATGCCGTATCACGTTTCAGTCAGTCGGACACAACCCGGGCGAGTGTAATATTAAGCGATCCCACACAGCGACAGAATTCAATTAGAACAATGCTAGTGCGCGCACGGTCACATTTTGAGCGATGTTTTAAAATCCAATTAATTCGGACTAATGTGACTTCTCAGCAACGCCACAACACATTTGATCCTGTGCTACAGCCGCCTATACGCATGATAACAAAAAAGATATACGTTTCTTGCACGCCGACATATTTAAATTAGTTCTGACGCCTCTGTTGGCATCGTCGCTTCAGCAACAGAGATCTCTAATTCGCTTTTTCTTTAATTACCTACAATACGTAGGCCTATATTATAACAATTCTGTTCATTACTCAAAGTTTATCTCAGAAGCGAACCTTCTGCGTCAGGACGAAACTGTTCACAAACAATTTTTATATGAGCTGGGTATAGAATGAAATGGAATGACATTTTCGGGAAGGAGGGCTCTGTAGCCCAGCACTGTGACTGTTAGTCTACGATTTATTGCGTTAACCCCCAAGCCAAACCTACGTCGGCTGACTACACTAATGTTCGCTGCGTACAGACCGAAATTATTTAGTGCTAACAGCTCAGCTATGCGAAAGAGGGGAAGTAATAGAAGTAGTGGGGAGAGCTCCGGAGTAGAGATAAGGGAGAGCGATCAGTAAAGAAATGCAGTGCAGCTTAACTGTACTGGAAACCAGGGTTGCCATATGTACGACTATAGTCGTACGCATACGACTATATTGACTAATTGTACGAGGTACGACCGAACTTTATGTCGTACTCAATTTTGTACGGCTATTTCACTGAAGGGAAAAAATTATTTTGGAACTTATAGTATTGGTTTATAATTGAAATAAAATTAGTCCCTTTTGGACAAGTTTTCTGTATTCAGTGTGTCCTTGACTAATCTGAAAGAAACATGCTTTTTAAGGGAAGAAAATGGTTTGAAATTCGATCTGGTAACTATGCTTGCCATGCAAGTCATAATTTGTCATCTTGAGCTCTAGGTTTCAGGTATACAGCGCGGTTACATCAAAGTAATACACGTTTAATTTTATTAACTTCCTTGTTTGTTCGACAAAGGAAATCTTTTACCAATGAAATAGTATCGCAATAGCATTAATAAGTCTAAACACGCCGGCATTATATAAGTGTCGGGTTTGAGTCGACTGTAGGTGAATTAATTTGATATAATTTTTAGCCGCCGGATTGATTGATATTAAAATATGAGTATTTGCCGCCGCGCCGGCCAAAGATCAAATTTCTGCTGACTTTAAATATAACAAGTTGTTTCTAACCAAGCGTCATCGTGCACGCTTTACGAGGATAACACTGTTGATGATGAAGAAATGGGTGGTGATTTCTTTCAGTCTTGAATTTCATTGTGGATGTGAACAATAATTAGTAGTAAATTCTTAAAATTTGAAATGAAATTGACTGGTAGACACATATTATATATATGTTATTTTATGATTCTTTATCAACTGCTATGGTTATCTGGTGTCAATGACATGAAGGTGATAATGCCAGAGAAATGACTCCAGCGCCGAAAGTTACCCAGTATTTTTCTTTTCTTAATGGGTTGAGGGAAAACCCCGGAAACAACCTCAACCAGGTAACTTGTCTCAACCAGGATTTGAATCCCGGCCCGCTCGTTTCACAGTCAGACATACTAACCATTACTACACAGCGGTGGACTAGAATGAATGATTGTGTGTGTGTGTGTGTGTGTGAGATGTGCGTGTATTAGGAAGCTGAGAAATGTATGACAATTTTATGCTGAAGTACGACAATTTTCATAAGGTGGTACGACTGTTGCGATTCCTTTATCTGGTAACCCTGCTGGAAACACACCGTTCCACCAAACGCGTGACATCCGACCGCTCTGAATGCAAGCGACTGACTAATCCGAGCACCCCTTGGTGTAACTTAATGGACTCGCCTGACCCAGGCGCAAATTTTCGGCGACTATCAGGACTAAATAATCGTACTGTACTCAAGTTTCGTCACTAGGCGAGCCCCCCTTGTGCGTCGCCAGCCGGCGATGGGCGAAATCATAAAATTAAGTACTGTTGTGTTTCGATAGCTTGGCCGTCATAACTAGAGACATTATTTTGTTCCATTGCGCATGAAGATAAGGTTAGCTGTTCATAGACTATATTGATGTGACGTCATATTTATAGCGTTCCACAATTTTTTTTTTGTGCTGAAGCTGACGTTCTATTCTTGATTTAACACTAGATCTCATAGACTGTTTACAATATACTATAGTGACTATTACACATTTACTACGTCATACTACTTTTGACCAACAAAACGGTACGAAAGGACGTCTTTCAATGAATAATGGCTACTTATCTCACAATTTTATCGCTTTCCTAGCATTTGCTCGTTTTTATCACTACTCTAGCATTTGTTTCTTTGTTTGCCAACATTTCAAACTACAAATTATTTACGGTACTATAAAACATGCTTTGCGATCGTAATTTGTTTCTCGCATAGATAGTCGACTGAAAATGGCGGCTCCGTTCAAACATTTTGGTGAAGCTAACATTAGTGAAATAGAATTTTAGTAAGTCAATTAATATCTGTTTTATTGTATTAGAGTACTTTATTTCTTCTAATCTTTATATACTCTCTTCTGTTTTTATTACTTCCCTACCATTTGTTTCCTTGTTTGCCAACATTTCAAACTGCAAATTCTTTACGGTACTATAAAACATGCTTTGCGATCGTCATTTGCTTACAGCACAGACAGTCAACTGAAAATTGCGGCTCCGTTCAAACGTTTTGGTGAAGCTAACATTAGTGAAATAGAATTTCAGTAAGTCAATTAATATTTCATTGTATTAGAGTACTTTATTTCTTCTAATATTTATATACTCTCTTCTAATCGTATAATAGTCAATTAAATCCCACTCCAGTTTTAATTTTCTCTAGATAAATCAAAACCTCTAGTGAGATTACTGTTGAAAAAGACTGATACTACGATGATGTTTCTTACAATTTAAATTATTTATTCGTTTATTTAATTCATTCATTTTCATTGTGCAGAGTTAAGACCATAAGAATGCCCTTCTTTTCTACTCAACCAGTATAAAAAAGATAGCAAATACAAACACAGAAAACAATTGAATAATAATAGTTATAATAATGATCATGATAATAATAACAGTAATTCCGGTAATAATAATAATAATAATAATAATAATAATAATAATAATAATAATAATATTTTTCGTCACAGCACTTCTTTACGTGTAATGGTTGACCTCACATAATAATAATAATAATAATAATAATAATAATAATAATAATAATAATAATAATAATAATAATCCTCATCATCATCATCATAACAATAATAATCATCATCATCATCACAGCACTTCTTTACATGTAATGGTTGACCTCACATAATAATAATAATAATAATAATAATAATAATAATAATAATAATAATAATAATAATAATAATAATAATATTTTTCATCACGGCACTTCTTTACATGTAATGGTTGACCTCACATAATAATAATAATAATAATAATAATAATAATAATAATAATAATAATAATATTTTTCATCACGGCACTTCTTTACATGTAATGGTTGACCTCACATAATAATAATAATAATAATAATAATAATAATAATAATAATAATAATAATAATATTGATATTTTCGTCACAGCATATCTTTACATGTAATGGTTGACGTCACATAATAATAATAATAATAATAATAATAATAATAATAATAATAATAATAATAATAATATTGATATTTTTCATCTCTGCACTTCTATACATGTAATGGTTGACCTCACATAATAATAATAATAATAATAATAATAATAATAATAATAATAATAATAATAATAATAATGATAATGACGTGTGAGTTTTCCGTCAGAATTATATTTAGATATTTTTTACGAATATCTCGGCAAGCCATGAGCCATGCATCATTATCGAATGGGGCGCATTGTCACGGCAAGATTTAGTGCGTTTTAAATAAATCGGGCGTGCGAAGCGAAGCGGCGCGGCGCGGCGGTTTGTTGAGTCTGATCTGCCTCCGTTAAGAACGCTGCGGCAGCCAAGCAAAAGGAGGCAGTCGTAATGGTAACAGATGTGGCTGCAGCAGTTAGCAGGAGGAGAGGGAGGAGAGTATTTGGTCTGGAAGGAGCAAGGAAATGGAAAACGAATCGTGGACCGTGTGAGCATATATATATAGGCCTTCAGTACACTATTCTACAGCGCGTTTCAGAACTTGCGGTCAATGTCAGATTTTGTGTTACTTTTACAATAAAAACATAATGACTATGACCACGTGTACCGTCGGTTAGTGTAACCACAGGTTAATATTGCCACCTAATTCCTGGTTAAGTGTGTTTACAGTTCATCGACCTTGCTTAGAGCTTAAACAGGAGGTTAACCATGGTAATCTCTAAGGGGGCTATTCATAGACATTTCGCTAGCCCGCTCTACGAGCGTGCTAAACTAGCTCCGGCTATCGACTGGTTACTTTAACGGGATTCATATCATATCATATCGCTAACACTGGTTTATGAATACGAAAAACGTTAGTTCGCTGATCATCCACGGAAGCCCGCGCTAAGAATGTCTATGAATACTGACTATTTTCGAGCGGTTAAAGGATAGATCTATAACCAGCAACTGATAGTAAAATAAAAGAGCAGCCAGAGTCAGAGGTGATAATTTCGAAGAAAAATTGTCTTTAGACTACTTGGATGAGGATGACTGAGAGCGAGAGTGTAATTGTGTTAGTTGCAAGAATTTTTATTAGGAATTAGGTGATGGAAAATTTATTTCCGGAGATATTTCGTTTATCGAAATCTATCGTAGTTTTAATTCTACTGCAACAGCTGGATCTATTAGAACAGTAGCTGCCAAACAGCACGAAATAGTGACGTAATGGAAATGCAACCCGCACGCCACTATTGCAGAGAGACGGAGGTGGAGTGGGTAATGCAGTGAATGACAGTGCAGAGACGGACTATGACCGGAATCACAGCTAACTTACTGTATATCTGTACATCCGTTCAGTGCCAGAGAATATGCTTTAAACTGAGAAACATTTATTTTTAATGCATTTTCAATTGATTTGTAAATATTTTATAGCCTTTTCTTCAGTGTTGGCAGACAAATTAATCTCACTGGAATTATCAACTTTTTCTGAACACACTATTTCAATGTCACCATCCGAGCAAAACATAACAAAACGACCATGTGTATTAGGTTTTATAGATTTTGCAATTTTGCAGGCAACAAAATAGCTAACTGGGTAGTTTTTTTTTTCCTTTCATATTCAGGGTTAGGCTATGGTAATTCCGTCATTATCGTTTGTACATGAACTTTCTTCCTTCAAATTTTATAGCGTTTTAGTTCTTTTTAGTTAGTTTAAGAAAAAAGAAATTGAAATATCCATATTGGAACAACATTACATAGCATAATCATTTATATAGCTTAATGTAAAAATAGTTTTATATTTTACGTAAAATTATATGACATTGAAGGTTACCTCTACTTCATAAAACGACATAGGAGTCGTTACTTTTTTTTTGTCTACTAATGAAGTTTTCAACTTAAGGATGTGGTAATGTTTATGACAAGAAAAATAATTACACATTGTTCCTATATTCTCCATTTAATATTTTAAAACTAATTAAGCACCACACATTTTCCCCGTCATCACGAAAGAAAAATTGTTCCTCCCGTACTTCTCGAAATTTACGTTTTTGCGTATTTGTTTTCAGTTTTGAAAGAAACATTTCGAGACGCAGTATGCTAATCACAATATTACAATTTTACGTCCGCTGTTCATATGTTTGTCCCGCGCCGTGGTCTAAGACATCTTGCCTACAGAATGCGCGTCGGTTCGAGTCCTCATGGTGGAAGAAATTTTCTCATGAAATTTCGGCGAGTGTATAGGACCGGTGCCCATCCAGCAACGTGATACACTTGGGGAGCTACGAAAGGTAGCGAAATCCGGTTACGAAAGCCAGCTATAGCGGCTGGTTGGATCATCGTGCTAACCACACGATACCTCCATTCTGGTTGGATGATCGTCCACCTCTGCTTCGGCATGTGGACGTGAGGCCAGCAGCCGGCTGGTCGTTCATGGTCCTTCAAGGGCTGTCGTGTCTCGGATTATTATTATTACTAGCCGTACCCGTGCGCTCCCCTGCACCCGTTAGAAATAAATATAAAGTAATTACATAATTAAAATAGGACATTTGATCCAGGGAACATTTTTTGTTTGATAGAAGGATAAATCGTTTAATATGTTACTTAATTTAAATTGTATTTAAATAATTAAAATGCGATCTTTTGGTCCAGAGACCACTCATTTGGTGCAATGACAATTCCTTTAACATGTTTCTTAATTTTTATTACATGCATCCATACTTTAATGAAGACTGACATATCATTTAGATTTAATGTGTATAGGCCTACTTTATTTTACTTGCTATATGTTTCCATTGAATTATGGAAATAACTTAATTTTAACCCTTGTTTTCTACGTATTCAGTAAATGGCGCTTGGGCCACTGTGGTTCTGAACCCCTTCAAATAACGTAAATAACTTAAATTATATTATATAAAAATGTGTTGATAACGGATGTACACCGATAAGTAAGTTTTTAATTTGTTATGGGGGCTCTTGAATCTCAGGAGGAACCAGTTTTATTTTACAACAGCGCAACGTAATCTGCTTGGCTCATTACCCAATTTTTTTGCATTGCATTTAATGCATATGTATTTTATGTATTTTAACACGATTCAATTGAGCATAGTTAAAATTTGGATTATAAAATAATGGAATGATAAGCTAACATATTATTACTGCATACTAAATCAATGCACTCTTGTGGTTCGTTAATTCTCTGAGATAAACATTATTTTAAGAAATACAGGAAACGAATACACAGAATAGCCTATGAAGTTGTTTGTGCATAAGAAGCTATTTTAATCTTACCTGTCCTCAATTCACTCCTAAGTTACTGTAATAACATTATAGCATTATGCCCATATAGAGAAACTACACTTTCCAATGGTGAAATAATAATTAATTACACAAATCGGTTAATTTAGCTTCCGATATTACTTCATACAAACACAGAAACATTCTCTGTAGGCTACGATTCATAGCTTTCGATTGTTGTTGACCAAGGCCCCTTATAGACGAATTCATTTGTTTATTTCATTACACCGCCTTAGATGGCAGTTATTTTAATTTTGAAACCATTTATTTCATTAAATATCAGTCCTATCAACATTTTTCAAAGAATAAAACTTACCGGAAATGATTTTTAAAGAAATTGTGGTTATGTAATATTTTTCACAAAAATCAATAATAAGCGAGATATTTCGATATATTTAATTCAGACCCCCTTATAACCCCCATTTTAAATAATGTATTTTGAATGCCATATAGCCTAAAATCTAAGTTACAACGAACTTAATTTATATTCCAATTTTCATCGAAATCGGTTCAGCCATTATCGCGTGAAAAGGTAACAAATATACAGACAGACAGACAGACAGACAAACAAAAATTTCAAAAAAAGCGATTTTCGGTTTCAGGGTGGTTAATTATATATGTTAGGATCAATAATTTTTGGAAAATCGAAAATTACCAGAAAAATTTCGGCTACAGATTTATTAGGCTAGTATAGATTATTATTATTATTATTATTATTATTATTATTATTATTATTATTATTATTATTATTATTATTATTATTATTATTTGATATCTGTCTGCTTACTTCTAATGAAGTGAAGGGGTAAGAAGAGGGTGGGGTATGATGTTATGCTTGAGTAGAGGTAGGGACTTGGAATATATCGCAAATAGAAACAATCCTGTTTGTACTATGGACCTGCTGTTATAATATTACCATTCTATGCAACTGATATCCTCTCTTTTAAGAGGGAACAATATACAGATGCACATAATAAATGTAATGCAATTTGCATCATTCACTATGTAATCAACGTAATAGCAACGCTTGGCTTAAAGTGTACGAGTATAACTTTTCCTACGTAGTTGGCTAAACAAAGAGAGATTATCTATAAATGGAATTCTAGAATACTGCAGAGTTCCCTGGTATAATTAGGACACTGAATTGTACATGCATTTGTATTAATCCCCTAGTGGTCTTTACTGCATCTTTTTCCTGTACATATTTTATATCTTTTTATTGACTTTCTATTTATAGGAATATATATAGAAATGAATTCTGTTAGTACTTAGACTCAAATTGGAATCAGCTAACTGGGGGTATTAAGGCCCGCCTAAGGAATAAAACGTTCTTTCTTTGAAATGGAAATGTTTAGCAATGTTTAAATAATGGAATAGCATGCTTTTATAGTTACTTACTTACTGGCTTTTAAGGAATCCGCAGGTTCATTGCCATCCTCACATAAGCCCGCCATTGGTCCCTATCCTGAGCAAGGTTAATCCAGTCTATACCATCATATCCTACCTCCCTCAAATCCATTTTAATATTATTTTCCCATCTACGTCTCGGCCTCCCTAAAGGTCTTTTTCCCTCCGGCCTCCACATTAACACTCTACATGCATTTCTGGATTCGCCCATACGTACTACATGCCCTGCCCATCTCAAACGTCTGGATTTTATGTTCTAATTATGTCAGGTGAAGTATACAATGCGTGCAGCTCTGCGTTGTGTAACTTTCTCCATTCTCCTGTAACTTCATCCCTCTTAGCCCCAAATATTTTCCTAAGAACCTTATTCTCAAACATCCTTAATCTCTGTTCCTCTCTCAAAGTGAGAGTCCAAGTTTCACAACCATACAGAACAACCGGTAATATAACTGTTTTATAAATTCTAACTTTCAGATATTTTGACAGAAGACTAATGACAAAAGCTTCTCAGCCGAATAATAACAGGCATTTCCCGTATTTATTCTGCGCTTAATTTCCTCCCGAGTATCATTTATATTTGTTAGTGTTGCTCCAAGATATTTGAATTTTTCCACCTCTTCGAAGGATAAATCTCCAATTTTTATAGTTCCATTTCGTACAATATTCTGGTCACGAGACATAATCATATACTTATACTTACTCATATACTTACCTAACAGTAAGCCTCGGAATGGGACCGATTCTCAGGCAATAACACAGCAAAGAAAAAAGGTTATACGATTTGGTACTTGGAACGTAACTAGTCTTTATAGAACAGGAGGGGTAACATTAGTAGCAAAAGAACTAGCTAGATATAGAATAGACTTCGTGGGAGTACAAGAGGTTGGGTTAGATGGGAATGGCATATCACAAATAGGCGATTACTTATTGTATTATGGGGAAGGAAACGATAATCACCAATTAGGAACAGGATTCTTTGTACATAAAAGAATACTTTTATAGTTATCTTATAATATTTTACTTCAAGTAAATATTCAAACAGACACACAAATGCTGTGAGCAATGAAAATTAATATCATGTCACTGGGCCTTATATCCTGCTGTGACAGGTAATAAGGCCCACAAAAAATAATATAAGTATTGAACATAATTTGGGCATACAAAGTCTTCAGTTTTTTCCTCAGTGAGACCTACACATTCATCGTGCACCCAAAATTCACATGAGACACACACGTATATCTACAACAATTCTCTTGCAGACAGAACACATCCGCGTCCCCTGGATGTTTACAAATCCAGAAGTTGATGGTTCATCCAATGCTCTTTCTGCATTAGGAATTGTTAGTCTTTCGTTTGTTTCATTTCTTGCCAAAAAGATTGTGCTTCAGAGTTTGAACTTTATAGTCCAGGGACTTCTATGAACTTGTGGGCGTTTCCTCGTATTTACTTAACGGGCTTTAATTCCTGCTCTGTTACTTCGCGCCAATTTTAATTTATGGAGTGCTCATAAATTAGCGAGAGTTTCACGGTAGCCCCAAACTTCTTAATGTTTAGACAGTAACGTTCATTTAATATTATATTAATAATATACAGTAAAACCACAGTCTACTATATACAGTCACGAAGCTTGAGTTTTGAGGGTGCTAGAAACAATAGACTGTGACGGTAGTATTTTACATTGCCTGTAATGAGGCGATATTAACGATCTTAGTGGTGAGCAACTATCTAATGTTTGAATATTTACTACGTATTGAGCTTCGCGACTGTATATACTAGACTGTGGTAAAACGATTAAATATCAACTTAAAGTTTGCAAAATTTTATAATGAAATCAAAAATAATCATACGTGACTTGCTGCCACCAGTCAGCTACAAACAAGAACGAGTATCTAATTTCTTTATACAGGGGCATCACTTTATTTTTACCAACATTTTAAACATTAATCAGGCTATACTCGGAAACACTGTTGCCCCCTTCCATTACAGGAGTTTGATGTTACTAGTGCAATATGTAAACAAATCATTTTACTAGGTATAGGAGGAGAGAAAAGTAGTGTATCCATTTATGTTGTAGGGAAATACGATATTACGATTTTCAGTTTGATCACCACTGTTACGGAATTTATCAAAATACAGCAAAGTAGTAGCATTTTTTTTTAAAAACTCAACTTTTCCGGTGGCTATGTTCGTTATGTAATGTCTACTTTATTTAGCATATTAATTATTGATGTTAACATACAATATAGAGAGTGCACTTAAATTGAGGGGGGTCATAAGTAAAGGGCTGTAAGTGCACTTAAGTTACATTTGAGAAAATGGGGTTTAAATATTTAAGCTTTCGTAAAATCGGTGAAATTTTTATTTAAATTTTAATTTGTGATGCGATTAAAATATCCCTTTGCCACTAAAATGTTAGATACTTTAGCTTACACTGGATGCACTTAACTCATGTTATTACAAATGTCACTAGCATTCCTTTGCTTCTAGCCACCTCAATTCAAAATAAGCTAGTCTGAATTTTTAAACAAGTTGCTGAAAATGGTTGCCGTTCATAACAATGCAGGCTTCAATTCTTTACGCATATTATTAAAAGCATTGTGAAGCATATTAACTGTAATTGAATTTATCGTTTCTTGAATATAATTTTTAGTACGATATTATTAATATAGATTCTTTCTTCTATACAAAACGCAACCATATTTCTGGAACACACTATACACTGCAGTGTTTACTTCACTGCTTGAAGACTTCGAATGCAACAGCAGCCGTAAGTTTGTGTGTCTGACGGGAGCAAGGACATTAGTGAAGGGGTGGGAGTGAAGTACATTCAGAAATGCAGGTACAATAAGAATGCAAGTAAAAATAAAATGATGTCCCTGTACATCACTCGAATGTAAGAAGAAATAGGTCTTAAGAGCTGTTGCTCTCTTTTGCAAAAGTGTATAACTAATGGCAAACCTAGGTAGTGGGCCTTATAACATACTGGGCCTTAATACCCCTAGATACCTTATACAAATTTTCGTTTATTTTTCATTTTCTAAGGTTTGGACCTAAGAGCTCCATTTGACCATATGACTAGTTGGAACCGATACCTGATCCGTATTTTTGACAGAATCGCTTGGCTAAAATTTAGCCTATATTCTACAGGGACATCATTTTATTTTTACCTCAACTTTTATTGTACCTGAGTTTTTGAATGTACTTCACTCCCACCCCTTCTACTAACGAAGTTCCTCAACACAGAACCAAGGCCGCAGTACTGAGTTAGTGATTATAGTACGTTTCAGAAATATGTTCGCGTTTTCCAGTGACGAAAACTTCCAATATTGAATCATATTTTCGCACAGGTACTGTCGTCCGTTTGCCTACGTCGCATCCCGATTTCCCCCACCTGCTTCTGTTCGCTCCACTGTAAAGACTAGTGGCTGGGCTTTCTTAGCTCTTTTCTGAAAATATTAATTTCTGTTAGGAATTAATTGGACGTCTACGTAATATTATACAACTTTTTAAAGTAATTAACTATCACGTTTATCCCCATTCTACGATCCTGCAACATAACCACTTGGACGGACAGTAGATAGCATGTCTGAGTAATTTTATCTGTGCGGGTCGGGCAGAAGTGAAGATTGAATTTACAGTACGTAAGGTACTCTTTTATAGAGTAGGTACAGAATTATTTCAACATGATTTACTAAGAATGAAGGATGAAACTGGTAATTGTAATTAGATGCAATAGTCTGCAGTGCGATATATCCACAAAAGAACTGAAGCCTGTATCGAAATGAACGGCCACCATTTTAAAAAATGTGTTTAAATATTCATATTATGATTATTTTTCATTTTAACTTCATTCTTTATATCGTACGCTAATGTGCTGTAGACAGCATAATATACACTGCATAATGAATACGTTCGCATGAATAATTCAGTTCGTGAGTAAAAACACTCATTGTTAATGCTGTATTGTATTTTGATTAAATAAAACCTAATGAAAATTATCACACTCAAAATCGCGATATTTCATACTTTGCGTAAATGGATGAACTACTTTTCCTGCCTCCTGTACCTAGTAAAGTGATTTGTTTGTATTTTACGCCAGTATCATCGAACTCCAGTCGTGGAAGGAGGTGTTTCCGGATCTCAATGATTAATCCAAAGGTATAGTCAGGTTAATATTAAAAATGTTAGTAAAAATAAAATGATGTCCCTGTACAATATGTAATGTTATGTTATGTTATGTTATGTTATGTTATGTTATGTTACGTTACGTTACGTTACGTTATGTTATGTTGTGTTGTGTTGTGTTGTGTTATGTTATATTACGTTACGTTACGTTACGTTATGTTATGTTGTGTTGTGTTGTGTTATGTTATGTTATGTTATGTTATGTTATGTTATGTTATGTTATGTTATATTACGTTACGTTACGTTATGTTATGTTGTGTTGTGTTATGTTATGTTATGTTATGTTATGTTATGTTATGTTATGTTATGTTATGTTATGTTATATTACGTTACGTTATGTTGTGTTGTGTTGTGTTATGTTATGTTATGTTATGTTATGTTATGTTATGTTATGTTATGTTATGTTATGTTATGTTATATTACGTTACGTTACGTTATGTTATGTTGTGTTATGTTATGTTATGTTATGTTATGTTATGTTATGTTATGTTATGTTATGTTATGTTATGTTATGTTATATTATGTTATGTTATATTACGTTACGTTACGTTACGTTATGTTATGTTGTGTTGTGTTGTGTTATGTTATGTTATGTTATGTTATGTTATGTTATGTTATGTTATGTTATGTTATGTTATGTTATGTTATGTTATGTTATGTTATATTACGTTACGTTACGTTACGTTATGTTATGTTGTGTTGTGTTGTGTTATGTTATGTTATGTTATGTTATGTTATGTTATGTTATGTTATGTTATATTACGTTACGTTACGTTACGTTATGTTATGTTGTGTTGTGTTATGTTATGTTATGTTATGTTATGTTATGTTATGTTATGTTATGTTATGTTATGTTATGTTATGTTATATTACGTTACGTTACGTTACGTTATGTTATGTTGTGTTGTGTTGTGTTATGTTACGTTACGTTATGTATTAACACTACAATTGGGTATACACCCGATGGCAGTGATATAATATACAATAAGGTCCGAAAGTCTTGTCACAATCCCCCCCCCCCCCATTCTTCTTTGTATGTTGATGTGCATACATTTTGAACATGTCATAGCAGATGTGTGACAATGGTTGATACTTTACGTTCCAGCTTGTTTAGTGATCCAGAACATCAGTATGGACCATCATTGTCGCGGTACAAAATGATGCGGCGCCATGTTCTATGTAAAATTTTCCGCAGCAAAGGCGATGTGATTTCCCTGAATTCCTCTCTAATAGCCGCTTCAAATCTTCATTTGTCTGGTATCGATGTTTCAAGACATGCTGCTTAATTATTTCCCAAAGGGAAATCACACCGCCTTTGTTGCGAAAAATTTTACACAGAACATGGCGCCGCGTCATATTGTGCCGCGACAATGATGGTCCCATACTGATGTCCTGGATCACTAAACAAGCTGGAACGTGAAGTGTCAACCATTGTCACACATCTGCTATGACATGTTCAAAATGGATGCACATCAACATACAAACAAGAGGGGTGAGAGGTGACAGGACTTTCGGACCATACTGTACAATAATAACATTACAATAATTACAGTAATAAAATTACAATAATTACAGTAATAAAAAAATAAAATAAACGTAAATTTAATTCTAACTATAAGTAAATAAATGCAATACACCTAGGACTATAAATAAATACTATGCTATAATAATGCCTACTGTAAGCAAAAGTAAACTGTATGAGTTATATGAGACATTATGACTTTCGATTTGCAAAAATCTTTACCTCTTCCAAAACTGTCTACAAGCATTGCTTTCTATTTGAGACAAATATGGTTATACAATTTTGGAATACATGTTATAAGTAAAAGTGATCCAACAGGCAGGGATTTTTTCCTTATTTGGACAGAAAATGAAGGTTATAGAGAGACATTAGAAGTCTGTAGTTGCATATTATCTCTTCTTAAAAACATGAGCTCCACCAATGACGATAAGAATATTGAAACTTAGTCACTCGTATTGAGTGCACCTCTGCACATAGTGTGTTGGACATACTGAGTTATATATCGTCGATAGAATTGTTGAAGCCACCGGCATGGCTCAGTCGGTTAAGGCGTTTGCCTGCCGGTCTGAAGTTGCGCTCGATTCCGCTTGGCTGACTACATGGTTGGGTTTTTCCGAGGTTTTCCCCAGCCGTAAGGTGAATGCCAGGTAATCTATGGCGAATCCTCGGCCTCATCTCGCCAAATACCATCTCGCTATCATCAATCTCATCGACGCTAAATAACCTAGTAGTTGATACAGCGTCGTTAAATAAAAAAACTAAATAAATAATTGTTGATAGCTAGGTGATATTTGGCGAGATGAGGCCAAGGATTCGCCATAGATTATCTAACATTTGCCTTACTGGTGGGGAAAACCTAGCGCAAAAAACAGGTACTTAGCCCAAGCGGGAAAGGAACCCAAACCCGAGAGCAACTCCGGATCAGTAGGTAAACGTTCTACCTCCAGGGCTACGCCGTTGGATTTCAAATGCTATGTCATATGCTATTAATAATGATGAAACAATTCCTTCTATGGACACGAGGTTGCCTACGCTTGAACCATATAATGTTCCTCGAAAGTTACTACAGTTAGTCTTGTTCCCCTTCTTAAAGATAGGTACGATTATGGACTCCTTCCTTTTCCCAAATAGCAACTACAAGTTTATAAATTTCGTTAGATAATGCGCTTCCAAATTTTGCTATAATAGTAAAGCTAATACTAAACAGAATTAATTCTACGTGCTCTGTCTTAGAGTGACTTTTTGCACTATAAATTCACCCTGTAATTTGAATTCGAAAGCCAAAATTCTGAACTATCTTTGTACGTAGAGGACGCAAGTTGTATAGTAAGTTCTGGCATAAGCACAAATTTATTAAACAGTACTTTGTGGCACATGCTGTAGTGAAACTAGAGGCGTTTTCCGCTTCTCAGAGCAGCGTCTTGAAGCGGGAAGCGAACAACTGCCTTCTCTTCCACGCAACAGTCATGTGATTTAATTAAATCTTACTTAACAAATGTAAGATATCGCTGCCTGCAAACAGCAGTCATGCGGATACATTGTGCAGAACGATTACAAATTCTGAGAGAAAAGGTGGAAATTGTATTTTATTCTTTGTCTTTTCATCCTATTCTTCTCCTCCTCCACCTTTCTCTCTCTCTCTTGAGTCTTTATACTGCAGTCACGAAATGTGATAGCCTCATAGTCTATTACTCATACAGGCAAACCTTTCTTCTTCGCCCCCATCCAACCCCCATCTACCCTCTTCAAGATTTAATTTGTGGTAAGAAGGAAGAATGCTTTTCTTCTCGTAACCACACAACGACCACAAGGTCTTCATCTTGAAAACCCCTGATCCACGTCCCTGGGGATCGTTTTCTGATAAAACAGGCTGGGGAAAAAGAATTTCACGAGGGTTCTTAATTAGTTAATTAAAGTAGCCTAATGTAAATTTAGTTTGCAAAAGAGTTTAGCGCGCACAATACTCATTACTTTACAACCAATCTTTCGAAGTTTTTAAACGAGTGTTTCTTCAGCGGAGGAAAAAGAGAGCTGTAGTCTAGAAGGGAAGGATAGCGAATGTAACAATAGGAAAAGATGAGCAACAGAACGCTTGGTTTATTTCTCTAATTTATCTATACCGAATTATGAGTGAAAACTCAAAAGTATTTCAGCGGTGTTTGGGTAAAGGGAGCTAAGTCATAAAAATGAGTTTTGAAATTAATTGAAAATAAACTTAGCACCCGTATTGCAAATAATTTTCTACACAAATAAAACACATCAAATGCTAGTATTATTTTATTTTTTCTACACCCACTTGTACAATAATTTAACTTGCGTATTAATCTGGGAAACAAAACTCCATTTGCACAAAAAATGACTCAACCCCCTTTATCCGAACACCATCGACTTTTTAAAAACATGACCAAACACGATATGAGCTCTCATTTTCTTTTACTTGGTTATTTAACGGCGCTGTATCAACTATTAGGGTATTTAGTGTCGATGGAATTGGTGATATTGGGATGGTATTTGACGAGATGAGGCCGAAGATTCGCCATAGATAACCTGACTTTCTTCTTATGGTTGGGGAAAACCTCGGAAAAACCCAACCAGGTAATCAGCCAAACCGGGAATCGAACCCGAACTAGAACGCAACTTCGGATCGGTATGAGCTGTCATTAACTTCTACAAGAAGTTAATAATATGATGATAATAATAATATTAATAATAATAGTAATAATAACAATACTCGTAATAATAATAATAATATTGTTATTATTATTATTAATTTAATTTTAAAATGTGAATATATAAATATGCACAGAAAATTGTGCGTTAAATCCTAAGTCCGTTGAAACGAGGTACGTTAAATCGACTGTATGTAGACCCAGGAACAAAATATGGGACGCCTGAATTTCCAAGTTCCAGTTATAACATACTGCGCATCCTCAGTTCTTTTGTTTTTGGGTCTGTACAATTATGGGTTCTATCATTTTGTATCTCACAACAGGTACACGAAATGTCGGCCACCAGCATTTTACATTTAAATTTGTATTACTTACATTTAGTATTTACATTTAATATTTATATATAGGCATGCAGGCAGTACATCACATTTTGTATGTTAATCTACAGTCGACAAGATGGTTCTATCTATTTATACTTACTAGAGATGAAAACGATCGAGAAAGCAAGACTAACTGCGCCCATAAAGCCGAAAACCCGCACGACAATGTTATATACGTCGCATCGTTGACGTAAAGACTGCTTGTGAGTGTTTCGAGACGCCGAGATTGATCACTCCCGAAGTCCCGAACGTCAAGCAGCCTTGAATCGCCCAAGTTATTTATATCTGACTGAACTTTTATCTACTTTGGAAACTGTTACATATGTATAAACAATCAAGTAGCCTATTTAAAACATCATCTGTAACCTTTCAGTGTATAATAATCCGTTCCGCAGTTTTTATATATTTACTAGGTCCTTATTAAAAGGCTAGGAATTTTCTTTTCATATGTTTCAGATCAAGTGTGCATTGTCAACTAAAAAGATATTAACGTTTTGTTTTATGTTTCTTAGAAATGCAAATTTATTTGAGTATTGTTATTTTTTCCTATTTATATAACCATATGTAATATCATATAATAGAAGCAGAACATTTTGATAACTAAGATACTGTTCTGTTTTGTAATTTTGTCTCATTTATACATTTATAATGTTATTTATTTCAATGATGTATGTATAATTCAAAGTTACGAAATCTTTCCACTCCTACCTAATGCTATTTCGAGAATGATGAGCGAGACTCGAAGCGCACGAGAATGACGAGACGAAATTTGAAAAACGAGATGCAACGAACACAGCGAGCGAGAGCGGCAGTTAGTTTTGTTACTTACATTGTCACATAACAAAACATGATATGAATCAACGACAGATCCTTTCATATCATTCGAAGAATTAAACATACTACCTAAAGGATAGCCTAGGTTGTTAAATCTTATTTATAAATGATATGATTTTAAAATGTAAATATAAATATAAATAAATGTAAACAATAATTGTAAATCAATATAAAAGATAAGGTGTAAATAATTGCAAATAATAGAAGATAATATAGAAAATACTAAGAGATAGCGATAGACACGTTTAAGATCAACAAATCCTTAATCTGAATTCTCAGATCCAAAGTTCCCGACCTGATAATGTTTGTAGAGCAGCCCCTACTTTCTCTTTAATTTTTGAACGTTTTTATTGAACCACTCTTTATATTGCCTTTACTTTATTTTGCTCTCACATTGTCTGATTTTGTAGTAAATAAAATTTATCCTGGCAAATAATGGCAGTAGACTGTGAAACTATTATATATATTATATAGCACTTACTGAAATATGGCTCTGTTCACAATATTTTACACGAAAATATAAGAAAGAATTTTAAATTATTATATTGCCATCACTGATTAATTTTACCCATATATATAAATACGTGTCTTATATGGAGCATGCGCCCTACGAACTCCATTATAATGAGGTCAACATCCATGCAGAAGGATGAAGATGTTGTGAAGTAGGGGGCAACGTACGGCAAAAAATGATTATCAGTTTGTTCCCTTTGATGTTTCAGTACTTCAAACATTGCAACGGCTTAGGTTCCAACATCAGTAAGAGATCCTTCCGCTGTTGTGGTATAAAATCAAGTAGGACGAGTTTATGTCCTGTCATTTAATTTCGAAAAAGTAGGCCTATATATTTCATAAAAGGAGTCTCTTTACTTCGACCTGATTTCTTGAGATTTGAGATTACGTTGAATAAACTTTTAACTGGTAAGCAGTCCGTGTTATTTTACAGAATAAAGCAAGATGACAACAATTGGAAAATAATATAAATTGTTTTGTTTTTAAACAGATTAGTGCCATTGTCATTAAATTGTCTGTTTTATTGTAGACCCTTAAATTTTCTACGAAATTAATTTCAGTTGCCTGTGATTTTTTATACATTCCGTACTGAAATTGTGGCTCGAGGTAGACCTATAATATTTTACACGTGTATGTGTTTTATGAAGCCTGCATCCTAGGAATTCCTTTAAAATCAGGTCAACAGCCATGTGGACGGGTGAAGATGTGCTGTGGAGTACGGGGTAACGTACGGCAAAAAATAAATATCTTCGTTCTCTTTGATGTTCTAGTACTTGAAACATAGCAAGGGCTTAAGTTTCAATGTAAGTAAGAGATGCTTCCGCTGTTGTGGCAAGAAATGATGTGTGAGTAGGTGGGCTGTATGCCCTACGATTTAATTTTAAAAGTAGAGGTTTCATAAAGGAGTTCTTACATTTCCCACTAATTTCGTAAGGAGGTTCTACATTTCTCTCTAATTTCGTAACAACGTGGATTACATAGAATAAAGGAATTAATTTGTTCGAACACTGTATAATTTTACAAAATAAATTAAGGGAACAATTTATAAAAATAAAAAATTTTCGCTGTGTCAGGGATAGGCCCTATATAGTTCCGGCACGTAAAATGTCACCCAGTAGGAATGGAACTACACATGTGTTGATTTGAATGCTTAATTTTTGTTTCGGTTAGAAATAAAGAGTATGGGTCTATGATAAGAGACGTAATTAATGAAGAGCATGCTATACAGTGTGTTTGAAAAATACACGGCAAAATTTCAGGGTTGATTCCACATAAGTAGACGATAAAAAAGTTGTGTATAATCATGGATCCGGAAATTTATAATTATTGAGATATCAGACATTGAAGAATAGTTTCTACCAAAAGTTTAAGGACACCCATTCGAAGTAGATGTTTCATCCATACCTTATACATATGTGAAACTCCCTGATTTTTATAGGCTACAAGGATCAAATGCCTGTGAAAAATGAAGTTTTTCTTACGGCAAACCCAGTCTCTTTATCTTTCAAATTGTGTATCAAATATGTGTAGGTTTATTACAGTCAAATTACTTATCAATAGTACACACGTTGAACCATTGTGATATTACATGAAATGGTATATAAAAGTTTTTGACAAACGTTTTCGCCATAACCATGGTTTGTACATTATGTAACGAGCCTATGATGTTAGTAATTAAGACGCGAGGATATTTATTAAACGAGCGCAAGCGAGTTTCATAATTTTCATAAGAGCGTCTTAATTACCATTATAGTCGAGTTTTATACGACTTTTTATGCTCGACCATATTTCTAACTATAAATTATTCATAAGTATTCATGTTATTCTTATCTGACTGAGGAGTGGAACTGATCTTGTGCAATACCTCGTAAATTGTGAGATGTGCGCAGACGCGAAAGTATTGATTTTTTCCGAGAAACAAATGTCGACATTGACCTTGATATAATATAGAGAGTAAAATAAACATTAATCTTCATATAACCTTGAAATTGAATTAGACATTGAAAAACGAGATGACAAATTGAATTTATTTGAATATTATTTACAATTAACGCTAATTATTATAGTAACAGAACTGACTTTATCTCAAATATAGGTGATTTATTGATTTATTGTTGCCTTTCGATTGCATATTCGAGAATAATCGATACTTGCGCTTTCATATTGCTACAATGGTATTTTCTGATTGGTGGAAGACCTGAATTTTAATGAATAGGTGTACTTTAGTGAGGTCCATTAAAGGGCTGCTACCAGGTGTATAATTACTACATTTCGGCATGGTCGAGCATAAAAACTTTTATATACCATTTCATGTAATATCATAATGGTTCAACGTGTGTACTATTGATAAGTAATTTGACTGTAATAAACCTACACATATTTGATACTTATATTATATACTTATCGGACCCAACATGCCTTTCAAATTTTCAAATTGTGGATTATATAACAATTTTTATGTTATGAAAACTTGTTGAAATATTACATTTTTGTAGAAAAAATTAATTTCTCCAGA
Source organism: Periplaneta americana (assembly GCF_040183065.1). Taxonomy (NCBI): domain Eukaryota; kingdom Metazoa; phylum Arthropoda; class Insecta; order Blattodea; family Blattidae; genus Periplaneta; species Periplaneta americana. The sequence continues at coordinate 46,646,623 of NC_091123.1, forward strand.
ATGGATGTACTTATATTAATGAATTTTGGGATAGAGTTAGATATTATCTTACGTCATTCTTTCACATTACAATAATCTATCACTTCATGTCCATACTCACTGAATTTCGATACATTTTAATTTTTTTTTTTAAGAAATAAATCTAATCTTTCCACACTTGTAACAGACTCCACAATTGTTTACTAAAAATGGAGGAAATAAGCTGATTAACAAGTATTTACCAAACTTCAGTGTTATGATGTAAATTTACATATATATTAAAATGTCAATAAATTAATGATTACATGTGAGTTTTTATGAGTAATATTGTAAAAGAGAGTCATAGGTACAATTATATACAATAGTAAGATTCCAGTATTAAAACTTGTAATAGTAGAACTTTTTTGAATATACAATTTCTCATATCTCTCAACTTTATAAATATGGATTAACATTATTGACTCCCGAGGTCTTCATTTCTATTCTTCTGCATGTGTAGTCGTTACCATTTCTTTTTCTAGTGTTAAATTCTGATGACTATTTCTGTTGTGCGACCGTCACTTAAGTCGGATGACTTGCCAAACGGATGGCTACTGCGTTCGTCTCCTGACACCACCATTTTACTCAATAATGGAAACGATTTTACTGGAAGAGCTGGAGCTCTCAGGATACTATAGGAAAACTACATGGCTACTGAACTAGATTGAATTGCTTGCAAATGAAAACTCTTACTTACTTTTAACGAACCCGGAGGTTCATTGCTACCCTCACATAAGCCCGCCATTGTTCCCTATCCTGAGCAAGATTAATCCATTCTCTATAATCATATCCCACATCTCTGCTTCAGTTATTAAGTACTAGCCGTACCCGTGCGCTCCGCTGCACCCGTTAGGTATAAATATGAAGTAATTGCATAATTAAAATAGGACACTTGATCCAGGGAACATTCGTGTTTGATAGAAGGATAAATCGTTTATTATGTTACTTAATTTAAATTGTATTAAAAAATTAAAATGCGATCATTTTGATTCAGAGACCATTCATTTGGTCATAAAAATTATTTTAAGAAATAATTACAGGAAACGAATGTACAGAATAGCCTATCAAGTTATCTGTGCATAAGAAGCTATTTTAATCTTACCAGCCCTCGATTCACTCAGAAGTTACTGTAATAACATTATAGCATGATGTCCATCTAGAGAAACTACACTTTCCAATGGTGAATTAATAATTAATTATACAAATCAGTTAATTTAGTTTCCGATATTACTTCATACAAACAAAGAAACATTCTCTGTAGGCTATGTTTCATAGCTTTCGATTGTTGTTGTCCAAGGCCCCTTTTAGACGAAGTCATTTGTTTTTTATTTCATTACACCTCCTTAGATGGCGTTGTTATTGTAATTTTGAAACTCATTTGTCTCATTAAATATCAGTCCTATCAAAATTTTGCATAGAATAAAACTTATCGGAAATTATTTTTGAAGAAACTTTTGTTATGTGATATTTTTCGTGAAAATTAATAATAACTGAGATATTTCGATTTAATTCAAGCCCCCTTATAACCCCCCTTTTAAATAAAATATTTTGAATGCCATATAGCCTAAATTCTAAGTTACAACGAACTTAATTTATATTCCAGTTTTCATATAAATCGGTTTAGGCAAATTATTAAGAAATTATTATTGATTATCAATTACTTAGAATTTTATTGCTTGTTACTTACAATGATAAATGCAGTAAACATTACATTACCGAAAACAATAAAATTAATATATCTGTGTTGTGCAGTATTGTCCAGTGCGATCAAAAGTTTATCGGACGAAATTTTTCGTCTCCATTTTCATCCATGATTCTGACGATGTAGCTCAATTGCGTGAATTTGCGGGACATCCTGTATTAAAAATGCTACATCACTCTATACCATTTATCTATTTTTTCGCATTGTCTCTCGTGGATAATGGAAAATGAATCTACTCTAAACAAAAATTTTGATGATTATGAGGTATATTAAGAAATAATGAGATAAATGTCATGAAAATTAAGAGTATCCAATCAAAAATTTTCACAGAAATATCTTATTCTGCCCGTAAAAAATTTTTCTTTGACTTGCCATTACTTGAACCTTAATTTACGACCTGGAAAGCTGACGCGCTAGCGTTTGTGCTTTCTCTAAATAATTTACACAATTTGGAGATACAGGGACGTGAACGAACGTTTGAAATTCCATCACGCACAACGCCGTTGCTTCTTCGTGGGACATCAATACCTCAAATTACACTCCAGCTGTGTACAATGTTTGGAAACAAAGCAAACGCGATTGAATTTTCATGTATATATTCCAGAAGTTGCATCGATCAGCATGAGTAGCCTATATTCGAAGTTGAAAGGTGTCTGACATTCCACGCGCTCGTTGATATACTGCACTTATAGCTAGGGGTAATGGAACAAAGAAGTACTGTGTTTTGAATAAGGCTAGGCCCCACTACGGCAAACAAACTGTTTCCGGCTGTTCGAAACAACATTTGTATTACTGCTTCAAACATCATCAATACACACTGCAGCAAACAAGTCATTACCAGACACAGTTTCTGTGGTCCTTCAAGTTAAAATTGTAATGATTTTCTAAATTCGTTAGGCTTATACAGAGTGTTTAAAAAATACGGGGCATAATTTCAGGTATGTATTTCCCACATGTAGACAATCAAAACAACATTACAACATGTGTCCGGAAATGCTTCATTTCCGAGTTATGGCCTTCACAACATTGAAATTCACCGGAACGTTTTTCTTTCCGCAGGTCGTTGTCATTACAGAAGATGTTAAAAATGTCCACCTCCTGCTTGAATACAGACCTCACATCGATGTCTCATTGACCTGCGAACACGATCCCAAACTCCAGGAGTATTGTGTATGTCCTCAGAACATGCCACAATTAGATTCCGAAGGGATTCCAATAGTCTCCAGACAGTCGTATGAGGAACATTGACTTGCAACGCTACCCTTCGTGTGCTGATAGAAGGAGTCATGTTCACAGCCTCAAGTATCTCCTCCTGTACTTCTGGAGTTATAGATCTTGGTCGTCCCCTTCCCAAACCAGGAGAATTAAATTTTCCATACTCGCACAGACGGTAATAGAGACGTACAAATGTCTTCCGATCTGGACATTGTCGTTGTAGGTACCTCTTCTGGTACAAACGACGAGCCAGCGCATCATTGCCGTCCGCCTTACCGTACATGAAGTTTATCTCTGCCAGCTCTTGATTTGAATACATGTCGCACAGTCTAACACCTACACAACACTGAATGCAACCTTCGCCTCGGAATGAACTGTCAGAGTGCCCTCTTAATGTCTCCTTTGACGGCAACGACCTGCGGAAAGAAAAACGTTCCGGTGAATTTCAATGTTGTGAAGGCCATAACCCGGAAATGAAGCATTTCCGGACACATGTTGTAATGAACTATTTTGATTGTCTACATATGGGAAATAGATACCTGAAATTATGCCCCGTATTTTTGAAACACCCTGTATAAGCAACTTCTCATCAACACAAGAAAGATAAAAAGTTATTTACATAATAAATTTAGTAAATTATTAGTGATACGAGTGATAAACGTTTGTATCATGAAGTATTTAAGCATATTTATAATTGTAAGTAGCAACACGTTTTTCTATCCACACAAATAGCTTACCAATATCACAATTCATCTAAAAATTTGTTTATTGTACTTAGTTGTGTAAAAAAATGAGCTTTTTATCTATCTGATATTTACTTTTGTTTCCATATAGGCTGTCAATTATTTTGAAATATAGTCTATAGCGTTGTTGGCAGAAGAGGATATGATACTAAAGAACATGCTACTGAATCCAAATGACAGCTGTGAGCAGTAAGCGATGAAAGTAAGTGCAAATAAAATGAAGACCATGATCATAGGGAGAAAAATAAAAAATGTAAACTTGCGAATTCTAAATGAGGAGGTAAAGCAAGTGGACAGTTTCAAATACTTGGTGTGTACTAAACCTTAAGCTGCTGTCAGGAGTTAAAAGGAGGATAGCAATGGCAAAGAAAGCTTTTAGTAGAAAAAGAAACATCTTTTGCGGACATCTGAAAAAATAACTAAGGAAGAGAATAGTACAGTGCGCTTGTGTGAAGTGTGACATTGTATGGAACAGAAACATGGACATTACGATGAAGTGAAGAGAAGCGACTAGAAGCATTTGAAATTTTGATATGGAGAAGAATGGTGCGTGTGAAATGGACAGACAGAATAAGAAATGAAGCTGGGTTGGAAAGAATCGATGAAGAAAGAATGATGCTGAAACTGACAGGAAGAGGAAAATAAATTGGTTGGGTCACTGACTGAGAAGAAACTGCCTACTGAAGGATGCACTAGAAGGAATGGTGAGCGGGAGAAGAGTTCGGGGCAGAGGAAGATATCAGATGATAGAAGACATTAAGATATAGGGATCATATGGGCGAGTTTTTTTTCATACACCGGTTTATGGACTGGGTACGTTTTCAAGTGACATGCACAATAACACAACTTGTCCATGGACATTCCCTTAATACGTTGACGCAAAGAACCGATCTTTCTCTCGCTCAGTAAAATTGTAATAAATTCTAAAAAGAACTGTCACAATATTAGCAACCTTTACCCTATATGTACAGGGACATCATTTTATTTTTACTAACATTTCTAATATTTAACTTGCCTATACCTCTGGATCAACGCCGTTTGCCACCCCCTTCCACGACTGGAGTTCGATGATATTGGCGTAATATACAAACAAATCACTTTACTAGGTATAGGAGGGAAGAAAAGTAGTTCATCCATTTACGTAAACTAGGAAATATTGCGTTTTAGAGTTTGATCATTTTCATTAGGTTTTTGTTTAATCAAATTACAGTACTGTATTAACAATAAGTATTTTTACTCAAGAATTGAGCTGTCCATGTGGACGTATTCATTATGCAGTGTATATTATACTGTCTACAGCACATTAGCGTACAATATAGAGAATAAAGTTAAATTGAAAAATAATCATAATATGGATATTTAAACACATTTTTTTAAATGGTGGGCGTTCATTTCGATACAGGCTTCAGTTCTAATGTGCATATTATCGCACTATAGACTATTGTACCTAATCCCAATTACCAGTTTCGTTCTTCGTACTAGTAACTCATGTTGAAATAATTCTGTACCTACTCTATAAAAGAGTATCTTACGTACTGTAAATTCAATCTTCACTTCTGCCCGATCCGAAAAGATAAAATTACTCTGACATACTATCTACTGTCCGTCCAAGTGGTTATGTCATAGGGTCGTAGAAAGGGAGGAAATCACCCTTTTATTTAAGTTATTTTAAACAGTTGTATAATGTTACGTAGACGTCCAATTTCTAACAGAAATTAATGTTCTCAGAAAAGAGCTAAGACAGCCCAACCATTAGCTGGCGAATAAAAGCTGGTGGGGGAAACCGGGATAGAAGTAGGAAAATGGACGGCAGTACCTGTGCGAAAATGATTCAATATTGAAAGCTCTTTCGTCACTGGAAAACGCGAACATATTTTTGGAACGTACTGTTTACTATGACCGTAAGGTTACTATGACTGTATATGTGGTCTTGGATCTGTGTAGAGGACGGTTGATCTTCATTAGTAGAAGGGGTGGGAGTGAAGTACATTCAAAAACTCAGGTACAATAAGAATTGAAGTAAAAATAAAATGATGTCCCTGTATTAATCATACAAATTGCCAAATGAACTGAACGTGTTTGGGATCACACTTTCCAATTATAAAACGAATAAAATGATGTCACTTGAAGCATGACTTAAGAGTCCATCTGTCTATTTCCTCTTCTCTAAAACTGTTCTTGCGAGTCACAAGGGTGCTTTCCCATGTATTTATTATGGAAATGACCGCGCGGACCAACGTTGGTCTGATAGAATTTCGCCCTTGATGTTAACTGCATTCATTCTGCAGAGGCAGTCATTTTTGTATAATATTCACTGCTGTCCATACGCATGGTTTGGAAAGCAAGTTAACCCTTAACACTGAAAAAGTGCAAAAAAGAGGGGAATCCCTTTGGGACTTGATAGGGTTGCAGAAGGGCTGAGCTCATTCTCATTCGCGGCCGGCGGAGCGCGGAGCGGTATTAACCTCTCCCCCCACCATCCGACTCCGCTGTCTATGGTGGCAGCGGTGAAGGCAACCGAACATGGGGGATAGGGACGGAGTAATCCGACGAAATATTTTGAAAAAAAAAAAAAATGGAAGGCGTGGTAGTAGTTAGTAGGTCACAATGCCAACGTCTGAATTCCTTTGTAAAGAGGATTTGTACTGACTATTACTTTTTCGTTCTTAAAGAAAGGAATGATACTGTAGTAAAATAATGATAGAGACTGGATTGAGCTTGCACAGGATAGGGACCAATGGCGGGCTTATGTGATTGCGGCAATGAACCTCCAGGTTCAGTAAGTAAGTAATATAATGTTTTTTTAGGGTTGATAGTAGTGTAATATTTACTGTTCGCTTAAATGTGAACGTCATTTCCAATGACCTTCCGTCTAACACAAGCTAACACCACCACAGTAGAGAGGCAACAGATTACGCTGATTTGTAAACAAGGATATCACCACAATGCAATGTACGTGGCGGACCGAAGTAAATAATGACTGTCTATTATCATTTCCAAAAACACTAGACTCACAGATAATATTTTTATAGGGAAACAACAAAAGTTATAGAACAGTTTAATTAGGCTTTTTGTTCAGTAAATTATTTTCTATAACCAGTATTGTTTTGGCAGTTTATATACATAGTTATTCATTCATAGTGTTCTACCCAAGGGCAGGTTTTTCACTGCAAACGCAGCATTCCCAAGTCTTTCCTATTTCCTGCCTTCTTCTTTGTTTCCGTATATGATCCATGTATGTTAATTTAGTATATTATCTGATATCTTCTTCTGCTTCGAACTCTTATCCCGTTCACCATTCCTTCCAGTGCACCCTTCAGTAGATAGTTTTTTTCTCAGCCACTGAGTAGGTCATAGTCTCAAGCAGTCTATTTTGAATTTAGTAAATGTCTGACAGCCCCTTAAGATATAAGGTAGGGGTATCCAATGAAGAGAAATTGAAACGGTGAATGATGAAGAGTATCGTGAAGTGTTATGATGAGGTTAGTAAAAGTTGGTAATATTGTTATACGAGTAATGCTGTGATATTTCTTTTTGAGAAGGTAGGCCCTATTACAATTTTACTGAGCGAGAGAAGGACAGGTTTTATGCAGAAAATTGACTACGTATATTCCCTTATTATGTTGACGTAAAAACCGATCTTCTCGCTCAGTAAAATTGTAATGGATTCTCAAAAAGAAGTATCACAATACTACTCATATCACAATATTACTAATCCTTACCCTATACTCAATATGCCGGTGATCTGAGATCGAGTATTTAGGTTATGATTGAAACATAAATACTCGCCCGTGTGGCATGGGTCTTGTAAATGAACCTAAAAGGGAGAGGATAAACTAAGAGAAAGAAGGAAAGAAAGAAAGAAAGAAAGAAAGAAAGAAAGAAAGAAAGAGACATAAATACTCAAGATGAGACGATAGATAACTTGGGGATTGAGGTGCGCAGAATTTGAAATAGAAGAGAAAGACAGTGTGAAGTTCTGCTGTCGTTGAGACGGAGCCATGGTAAAGATTCGAGAAATGGTGAAATATGATGGTATCATCGGACATTATATACATATCTTATAAACATATGAACACGTTGTAATTTGTTCGAGTGTTTGATGCTTAAGTCAGTGAACAACACGTCACAATAGTCAAAGTGCGGCATTACGAATATTTGAACTAATGTTTGTTTCAGTGGCGCGGGAAAGAAATGCTTGAACCTGCTTAACGAGGGAATAGACGAGCAGATTTTTTTACATATCTTCAGAAGCTTCATAAAACTGTGTTCAACCGGATGGATCAGTTGGTAGGGCGACTGACTAGGACTCTGAAGAATCTGGGTTGAATTCTTAATTGTGGAGGATTTTTCTTGTTGCCAAAACTTCGAGAACGGCCCCGAGATTAACTCTGCCCCATATCAAATTGAGTACCGGTTCTACCCCGGGAGTAGCAGGCGATGGAGCGAGATGCCGATCATACTACAGTACGATTATTTAGTCCTGACAGTTGCCGGAGATGTGCGCCTGGGACAGGCGACTCCATTTAGTTGCGCCAAGGGGTGTTTGGGTTATTCACTCGCTTGGCTTCGGAGCGATCGGATGTCATGCGTGCGGCAGAGCGGTATGTTTCATGTACAATTAAACTGTACTGCATTACTTTACCGACCGCTCGCCCTTATCTCTACTCCAGAACTCTCCCCACTCCTCCTATTACTTCCCCTCTTTAGCGTCGCTGAGCTATCAAGACTAAGGGTCGTATTCATAGACGAGACTTTGGACCAAAGTTGACTTTGGAAAGTACAAAGTCACCATTTTCCTATTCACAGTCGACACTTTGAAGAAAGTACACTTCAATCGTGGCTTTACTTCGAAGTCGCCGAAAATCTAGACTTTGGCTTTGACTTTCATTCGTAGAAAAAAGGAAAATGACTGATATTTGGGAAATTGTTGAATTTGCCGAGAATATTGAAGATATCTAGGAGATTATTAAAGCTGCTCATGTTCTTAACGTATTATTATAGATTATAAATTCAAATCAAGGTACTGATTTGATACAGAGACAGTATTAAATATCCTCGTCATGTTTCAACTTTTACTGATGAATAATCAAAGAGGATTATCTGTTCCACCAATAAATAATACAACTTATATCATCGCGATTTTACGCTATAAGTAAGGATTAGTAGCTTAATATTGATTCTTACTATTTAATTCTATAGAAGATAGGTTATACAGTTGGAAATGCAGTTAATTTATAATCCTTGCGGTCGTCATAATAATGTTTTCTGCATATTGATTTCAGATAATTTTTAAGTAGTTTCTGCAGACATGCAGGGAATAACTCTGCCAACTGTCAGCTGGATAATATGTTTCTTTCATAGTCTGTCATTGGTAGAATCTTATCTTCCATACCTTCACAACAAAATTATTTTACAATGGAATAATTTCCGGGCTTAATGTGAAACTAACATAACTGCAATAGATGTTTTATTCACAACAAAATTCTTAACAGGCAATGCTATTTCAGATAAACTATACAATCACGTTTTGTAGTTATGAATTGTGTTATATACAAGACTGTTCGAACTGAGTTACGATTTTTTGTGACCAGATACACGAAAAAATTATTATCGATTGGTGTAAAGATCTAAAAATGTCAATTTCTGTACTTACGTTAGTTTCGTAATAAGCCCTCGAATAATATTATTCTTATGTAAAGCTGCAAGAACTATTAACAATTGCTTAACATGTACCGATGTTCAATTGTTTCATTGATTTGTGACTCAAAAGATGGCTTTGATTGTGGAAATGCCTACTCTGTTTGAACAGAGGATGGGAAGTACATGAGGAGATTCATTGTATGTCTGAAGATGATTCTCATAGAAGAGTCGATATAATTACCATCAGTAGAAGAACCCAGAAAGCGATGGTCTTAGACCCTACGATTTGCTTTGAACGAGACATAAATCAGGCACTGCAGATTAATGATGACAAGCAAGCTAAATATGTACCTTGTCTTCCATACCTCAGTGAAAAATACGGCATTTCGCTTTACAACTGGGATGTTACAGGCTTACTATTTGGAGCGAGGGGTTGTTTACCAAAATTTACATGTAATATCCTTAAATCCTTTCAAATTCCCTTTTATGAGGTTCAGAAGATCGTAATGGAAATTGTGAAGGCCTCTCTTCAAATTCTACACTATCATCTATATGTTAACACGTAAATATTTGTTTTAATGTACAAATCAAATCATTATTTTGCTCGTTTCATTTCCCTTTATCTTTTATGTTTGTTAATTCCGGATCCCAGTGGTCAACCACACTTGAGGACTGATGATTTTAAATAAATCTTAGTAGTTAATTTAATTCGTTCAGAATGCAGTGATTTTGATTGCCAACATTAGATCAAGTTCGTCAAATCTCGACTTACCGAAGTCAAAGTCAAAGTCTCAGAAGTATTGTCTATGAATAGGACTTTTAAAAAAGATAAACTTTACTACGAAAGTCGACTTTGGGAAGTCTTCATCGAAAGTCTCGTTTATGAATACGGTCCTAAATAATCCGTCTGTACCTCATTCTAATGCCGAGATTGTGAAATCATAGCGCTTCATCTTTGCCCCCTCCCATGTGTCATTCTTAGCGCCTAAATGGATAAATAAAAATAAACAAAAGTATGTATTTAATTGTGAAAATTATACGGATCATGAACGGTATTCGGCCCTTGGTTTTGGAAACAATACAGCCTAACACTGCGTAATTCAAAACCGGCTAGATATGCTTTACCGCAAGTGACACAATTTAATGGAACTCTGCTGTCTTTCCGAGAGCGTTCAGAAGTAATATGTCATAGGCCTACATATGTTTCTGCAGTTGATGCTAATCATAACATGTGTACGCGGGAGCAAGTCCGATGCAGTACGCAAACCTTCCTGCTGGCTGACGTGCCGACTACCGCTGAAAGCTTTGTGAGCTCATTTGAATGGCGAGCGGAACTCGTCGCAAATGCACCAGAATGATTTAAGTCAAATTACCCGCACGTTTTAGGAATATTTTTCAACTCCTAAGTAGCGACAGAATTGAAAAAAAGAAACGTGGCGCGATACATTTTAAATCTCTACACAGAGATATATTCGTTTAAGCGTATAATCTATACTTATACAATATCATAGCAAACTGTGAGGGGAATTAATGAAGCAAGAATAGAAATATGAGGTAATGTACCTTATTATAAATGGGAGCAAAACAAAATAAACATACACTATATCTATAAAATTATACTACAAAATTAGTTATAATAACATGGCAACCAATGAACACATTTTTATTCTCGTGTAGGTACCAAAATTAATAATATCCTTCAAATGTTGCCGTTATTCAAGAAAATGTCGCTTGAATTAATTGTTCTATAATAGGTGGTGCTCTATCTTGTAAATTTATATTGGCTCATGTTGTCATTATTGATTTATATCAAGCATGTCAATTGATGCCCACAGGAACAAGCGCGCGCTTTAGAGCCCAGGAGAGCCTGAGTGCTTTACAGCGGAAAGGAAAGAGACAGACGAAAGAGGTGGTATATACCGATTGGTCGAGCTATATTCAGGGATGGCCAGCACTGATTCAATAGATAAAGGGAAGAGAACTTATTACAAATGTATCCATGTTAATTTTTAGATTTGCCTGAGAAGTATAAGTACATTATAAGAATGTAAGTTTTAATTTTAATGCTCATTTTTCACAAGTTTGTGTTTTTTTTTTATTCAAAAGAAATATTTTCTCAACTTTTCTTATAGAAAAGTGAAATTTTCAGATATGGGTCTATTTATTTAGTAGCTTTACAGGATGTTTTCGTAAATCTAATAAACCGTATATGCGTATTACTGAAGATAGTGTATTGAAAATTTTGAAAATATTCGCATGGAAATCGTTTGTAAGGAAATGAATTAACAAAGCAACTACTGTTACATCATAAGCATGCCCATGTGTTATAAAAATGTCAGCTCTATAGATTCAGAAGATTTGGAGAAAATAATTTAATATTCTGATGATAGGAAGTTGCTCACAAATATCACCTTAAAAGCATAATGCGATAAGAGTTTTGTTATATAATATTAGTTACACTTTAAAACATGTACAGTACCTAGGTAACTTTGCTTTGTACTGTAATATTGTTTTGATTAGTTTATTGATTACTTTTGTAAGGCTAAAGATAACAACAATATCAATTCCAACTTATCATGCCATACTCAATCTCTTTCTTTGGAATATCACTTTCTTTATGAATGATGTGTTTCATTCACTTAATACAGTATAATATTATACTACTATGGAATTTAAGTGAATATTCCTTCTTAACTCTCTTATGTTATTAACATATAAAACACAAGTGCAATATTAAGAAATCAGTGTTAGTACTTTTGTTTTACAGACAAAATAGATAATATCAAACAGAAAGCAGCCATATAAAAATAACGACATAAAATTTCATGTTCCGTTTGAAGTTTGTGCACCACTGCTTTCTTAATCCAACAGGCTGCTTATTCATATACACAACCCTTCCTCTTTCCATACTTAGCGTTTGCTGTCCGCGCACGACGTCAAGGTCAGAAAAATGCGCTTGCTTTGACATCACTGCTTTATATAGTTAATGCTATTAACTAAGACACTTGACTAACAGACAAAAATGTATGCATATACAAACTGTTGTCAATCCACTGCAGCATGAAGTTCTTCCCAAGACTCTTTTAATTCTTCTTAACTGAAGCCTTATTTTCCAATGGACTCCGGTAACAGTTTTGATTTCATCTGCCCATCTAAAGTGTGGTTCGTTCCTTGGACTCCTGGTATCCCTTGGAACTCAGTGAAGAATTTCAGTTTGAAGAGTTTTGTGGCCCCTACAGTCTTCCGATGGGATAGGTCATGTAGACCAGCCGTGGTGAGAACGTGACTCGCGAGACATTGTGGCTCGCAGTGATAGCTGTGCATTTCGCTTGTTTCTAGCCTCCGCCAACCCCCACCCTCTCACTCACTGGAGTCACACTCCGTTCCATTTGTATTTGTCTCTGACCTGCGAGTGGCATATGTCTCTCTCGAAACCATGTACGAAAGTTCCAAGTAGGATGGGAGGACGCATTTTTTTGCTGTCAATATGATGAGAATATTAAATGTATGATTTGTTCACAAGTATTACTAGGAAAACGGTTGTATAACATAAAATGGCATTATACGACATGTTACTGATGAAACATTAAAAGGTTTAGTGTTATTGTTGTCATCATCATCATCATCATCATCATCATCATCATCATCATCTCTGTACGTCAACTCTTTTTCAGCAGATGTACGAATAATGCGGTTAGCTCTTCAATTTGAACCACTGATTTAGCTGCTATGTGATGTCAAAAGAAAGCTAGATGTAAGGACTTGACAAATGTTGAACTTTCAAATCTTTGCCAAAAAATAAATATCCGAAGCTTCGTTCTTTCGCTTGCTCTGTTGAAGCCATGTTCGCTAGGCTACAACTTACGTTTGTGAAAAATTATTTTTAACAATTAAAATAGTAAAAACCAAATTTAGATCACGACTGACAGACAAATACCTTCGTTATCAACTACGACTGGCAGTAAGTGACATAATTCCTGATTTTGAAACTGTGTCGCAGAGACATTCTGAAGACAGCTAATTTTAGGTTGTGAAATTGTTAATTTATTGTTCATTTCTTTCTTCGTTACACGTACTAAACATTAGTTTTGTAGCCTTGTACTGTATAAAATTATATTCAAGTGCTTGACGTAAGGAAAATGAAAATCCGTTAATAAGTCAGACAGTTGCTTCGCTTCCCCTTCGGGTGTCCGCCTCCCTCCATAGATGCTATGCACGTTGTAGGTTACACAGTGGCTCGGCGCACGATTACATTTTCGCCACGGCTGATGTAGACTATCGCTTAATCATGCGAATACTATCTGATCAATGCTCTTAAATGATTCACTCATCACAATTCAAGAAGAAGATGGTATCTGGTGTAAGAGCATTAAATTTTTATTTTTTGCCTACATTTCATATGGTAGTGGATAATTATCAGAAATATTTTATAGGTTTCAATTGCAATATTAGATAATTTACTGAGTCCTTACACAGTTTTAAGTTTCCGTGAAGTGAAATTGGCCATCATAGCTCCATTTTTACCCCAGATAGGTAGAAAAAAAGCGAAGAGTGACACAGTTACAGCATTGAGCACATAGTATTCGCATTACTGAGGGATAGTTTACATGACCTACCCCACCGGAGTACTGTAGGGGTTACGATGACCCTCCAACTGTGGTTAACCAGCCTCTTGATGCAAACTCCTGAGCTGATTCCATCCTCCATGTTGTCCGTGTTCCATTGCCGTGTAAGTGTAACTTGTTCAGGTTTATGCATGTTTAATCAGAACATGTTTACTGAAAGCTACAAGACTGTTTCGAATTCTGCCGCGCTAACATATAGGCTGCATACAAAATTGAGCAATATAATTTTTCTTCCTTAAGACGAAGGACATAGAAGGTGAACAAGATCATAAAGAAATAAACAAGATAAATCATGAAAAGTGAAAATAGTCATAGAAGATAATGAACAAAAACATTCTCTTTGGTATAGTTAAGAGGGAATATACAGCTTTTGAGGGTAAAAAGTAAGTTTCAATTTTTTTTATAAAGAGTGGATATACAGTGAATAACAGAATTATTCGGACACTTAATATTCCAAATGTTTATGTGTATGTTACTAAACATGTTTGCAAAAACGCAGTTACGTCAAATAAACCAATTTGCATAATATGGACATAAAAAGAGCTTCCTAATGAAATGGTATGTTAATATATTTATATAAAAATAAACAAATGTACAATTTACTGCGTAACAAAAATATTCGGACAGTTCTGTTGGTCCTATTCTGTACACCCCTGTTGATCACTTACATTACAAAGTAGGTGGAGGCACCGAGTTTCAGTAATATGCGAGAGTACTTAGTCTTACTTATGCTGTCGTTTCAGCAAGACGGAACAAAAAATGGGGCGTAAAGGTAAGCAAACAACATTTAATCAGAGGCAGTTGGTGATATTCCATCACGAAAAAGGGAAAACCATTCGAAACCTTGCAGATTTACTTCAGATGAAGAGAAGTACAGTGTCTGACATAATTCTCAGATATAAAAACGAGGACAGAATAGAGCTGAGAAAGCAAACAGGTCGCCGAAAAGTCCTCACAGACAGAGAAGAATCTCTTATTATCAGACAGATTAAAAAGAATCCTCATATAAGTGCCCCGAAGTTAGCTTCTGAAATTGAATCGGCTACGGGTAATAAAGTGCATGCCCAAATAATTAAGAGGGCAATACATAAACGGGACTACAACGGAAGAATAGCATGAAAAAAGCCTATGTTTGTGAAAGGAACAGACGTAAACGACTTCAGTTTGCTAAGGAATATGAAAATAAAGGCGAAGATTGGTGGGAAAAGGCTCTTTTTTCTGATGAGAGCAAATTCAATGTTTTTGGCAGCGATGGTAGACAAATGGTCTGGAGAAAGCCTAAGGAGGAAATGAAAACCAAGAATTTGCGAGCTACTGTTAAACACGGTAGAGGAAATGTAATGATATGGGGTGCATGTCAGCTTCTGGGGTTGGTGAATTGGTGTTCATCGAGGATATCATGAAGAAGGAGGGCTTATCTACACCTCCTGCAACATAATTTAGTGAAAAGTGCAGAAAAGCTTGGAATTGAAAAGGAATTTATGTTTTACCAGAACAACGATCCCAAGCATAACTCCTATATTGTACAAGAATATCTGCTCTACAAATGCCGTAAAGTGCTTCATTCTCCTCCACAATCGCCGGATTTGAACCCTATTGAACATTTATGGGGAGAACTTGACACGAGGGTTGGGTCAAGGCCTATTTCTTCTAAAGAAGAGCTGAAAGCAAGACTTCAAGAAGAATGGGTGAAAATTCCTATAGACATAACAAAAAAATTAGTACATAGCATGCCACGCCGACTGAAAGAGGTTATTAAACAGAAGGGTGGTCCTAGAAGGTACTAAAAATGACGAGCTGGAATAGTATTCTTTGTTTTCAAAAAGTGTCCGTATATTTTTGTTAGTATTAAAAATCAATTGTTTTCCTTTATGTTTTAATAATTAGAAGAAAATTAAGTTAATTGGAATTGTTGTGTTGAAAATGTTAATATGAAATGGGATACTTTCAGGGAAAAAATAAGAAAAGCATATTTTTATATATTTATATGTAAATATATGTCATTGAATTGTTAGTTGACGGATGTCCGAATATTTTTGTTACTCACTGTATATCTTTATGTCAGTGAAGGAATTTTTACGATATATCCAATATCTTGGTAGATATGACCATAAACGTGCGAGCGTGCGCTTATTTAGCTCTCCATACACAAGGGATAGACCTATTTAACTCTCATTTCCCGTAACTTGTATTTTTCGAAACCGTTTTTGTGATAACTCGGTAAGTTTTTGAGATACCGCAGTAAACGTTTGCTTTCAACTGTCTTTCATACTTACGAACAAGATGAACTACAATTATTGCTGTAACATTTACAGTTTATTTAAAATTGTTTTTCACCTAAAAACAATAAAAATGTAACTTCGTATAAGAAATTAGAAGAAACATTCTTCTATTCTAGACGTTTCAAAGATTGTAGTTCATATTGCTCATATGACATTCAGAAATAAATAGAAAAAAGAATGACTCAGAAGGAAAGCGCCTTATCCTTAGACACTTGCATATAAAGCACAGCTACTTCAAATACTGTTTAACCATTTTATAGACGAAAATATATTTGATTAATCTCCGTTGTAATAAACAAGTTGAAGCATTGGACAGACGCGTTGGGGTGCAATTTTCTTAAATATGAAGAGAATGTGGGTGGAATTTAATGAACTGCCAACGAAGAAAATGAAATACACGGTGAATAATAGGACGTAGAATAATGAGTAATAGAAATGCAGAAAGAAATCAATTAAAAGTCACAGCGGGTTTAAGGGAAATGGGGTCTCCATCCTTAGTCTATACTTGGGGTAGATTCTAATAAAGACGAGTATTATTTCAAAGGTTTGAAATTATAGAAGGAAATTTAATTACTTCTTGCACAAAAGATATTTTCATCCTCTTTCTACGATCTGCTACCACTAAATTTAATTTTTTATAACTAAGGACAGTGGTAGAGAAACGTCGGTACCGTCTTCGCGTTGAAATAAGATATTTTGATACAAATATCTGCATAACACGTTGCAAATACTGTTATTATTTTCTATAATATTTCTCTGAAATGAAGTTATTAATAAGAGCACGAAACTTCATAACTTTAAGACGATTTCTTGAAGTGAGATAAGTTCAGATGTCAATCCAATCTTATCTGTGATAAGTTCTATAAGCAATATTTGAAGATCTACTAGAAAATATATTGTGATAATTGACAACTATAGTCCCAAATCGAAAAAACCACTCACTCTTTTCTACAGTACAATAACGTTCTATAGGTTAGAGCCAGGCATGGCCAAATTATTGTATTGACTAAAACTATTCTTGTTCTTGACTAAGCTAGGACTATCGTAATAATATTAAATAATATTAAGTCAAATAAAGACAAAGTTTTTGCAGTAATTACACTCTTTATTGTTTAATATTGATAACAATGACGTAAGAAAATACTTTCTAATTCAAGAGCTGGATTCCAAAGTGTCCTAAGTCCATTTTTTAAGATTTTAACTTGCTTTATTCACGTTTTAATTTATCCTTTTCAAGCCTATATATAAGTGTGTAAGTTGATTTAACAGACTCTCCTAAGTCTTGACTGAGTGTCTGCATTTGTTTTGTAAACGGATCTAAGGGCGTACATTTCATTTTATAAGTTTGGAATTTACCTCTTCAGTTCGGGGGTTTAGAGTCATAACCGGTAATATGACTGTTTTATAAATTCCAACTTTCCGATATTTTGATAGCAGAGTAGATGACAAAAGCTTCTCAACGGAATAATAACAGGCATTTCCCATATGTATTCTCTGTTCAGTGTCTTCCCGAGTGTCATTTATATTTGTTACTGTTGCGCCAAGATATTTGAATTTGTCCATCTTTTCGAAAGATAAATCTCCAATTTTTATGTTTCCATTTCGTACAATATTCTGGTCACGAGACATAATCATATACTTTGTCTTTTCGGGATTTACTTCCAAACCTATCGCTTTACTTGCTTCAAGTAAAATTCCCATGTTTTCTCTAATCGTTTGTGAATTTTCTCCTAACATATTCATGTCACCTGCATAGACAAGAAGCTGATGTAACCCGTTCAATTCCAAACCCTCTCTGTTATCCTGAACTTTCCTAATGGCATATTCTAGAGCGAAGTTAAAAAGTAGAGGTGATAGTGCATCTCCTTGCTTTAGCCCGCAATGAATTGGAAAAGCATCAGATAGAAACTGGCCTACACGGACATTGCTGTAAGTTTCGCTGAGAAACATTTTAATTAATTGAACTAGTTTCTTGGGAATACCAAATTCAATAACCGAGTCTCTTAACCGAGTCATATGTCTTTTTGAAATCTTTGAATAACTGATGTACTGTACCCTTATACTCCCATTTTTCTCCAATATCTGTCGAATACAAAAAATCTGATCAATAGTCGATCTATTACGCCTAAAACCGCACTCATGATCCCCAATAATTTCATCTACGTACGGAGTTAATCTTCTCAAAAGAATATTGGACAAAATTTTGTACGACGTCAACAAAATTGATATTCCTCGAAAGTTACCACAGTTAGTCTTGTCCCCCTTCTTAAAAATAGGTACAATTATGGACTGCTTCCATTGTTGTGGTACAATTTCCTTTTCCCAAATAACAAGTACAAGTTTATAAATTTCGCTAGATAATGCGCTTCCACCTTCTTGTATTAGTTCTGTTGGGTATATAGGAATTATTATAAGAACATACGAAAAAATGTATGAATTTCTTATTCCGATACATCTGGCACGCAATTTTGTTTTCCAACATTGGTGAATTTTGGCACTTTTGAGTATGTCTTCTTTTTATTCAGTTGTTCAAAGTCCCTTATGAGAAAGTTGTGATCTTAAATCTTTATTATTCTTTACTCCCCCCCATTTATGCTTCACATTCGCTGTTTATTTTTTCGTTGATATTTAATAGGTTGATGAAAGAAAACCTGAGCAGTGGGTTGACAGAATGAAACTCTGGTGAAATACTAATTTGGCTGCATTTTCTTTCCCATTTTCTCACTTGTGTGCAGTATTGCGATAACCCTAATATCGGACAGATTTGCACATCCGATCTTTCAACGAGACAATAAAGAACCAAACATTGGGGTATTCAAATGAGATAAAATTTGAAGCCCTGACGATATCGCGGTTGCCGCTACCGTTGTGATTTATGGAGGGGATTGGGGAACGAAGTCGATTGATTTTGTGCGGTGTATCAAAATCAGCCGCCCATACCGAGGAATAACAGAGAAATTGTTAGGACAAAATAAACATGGAAAAGTGAGGACCTCGTTTGGCAGCACGATGATTCCCGCTCCATCCTCAGGTTCCACGGGGCCTAGAGTCTTGCACCATAATCTTCTACTTGTTTGTTTGAGATGTCTTAAAATCTTTCAACAGTAAAGTTATTTGTTCATGAGTTAGTTAAATTTGAATAACTAGAAGATTAGACCTGCAAGAATCTTTTTACCTCTTCTCATATTATATTCTATAACAGTACATTTCACACTAAATTATCAATATGCTGGGTTTGCCGTGAAAGACCTGCCCTTTGGCAGAACACTATGAACAATAATAATAATAATATAATAATAATCATCATCATCAGTAGCTCTACAACTCATTGCTGAGTCTTGGCTTCCTCAAGGACTCGTCTCCAGCCATCGCGATCCAAAACTACCATCCTCCAATTTCTCACCCCAAGAGGTCTTCGCATCACCATCCACTGCATCAATCCATCTTGATCTCGGCCTTCCTTTCCTTCTTGTCCCATCTGGCTGTGTTAGCATTACTCTCTTTGGGATCTCTGCCTCTTCCTTCCTTATCAGGTGTCCTGCCCATCTTAGCCTGGTTAACATTATGTATTTAGAGACTTCCACATCTTCATAAAGAGAATACGATTCTTGGTTACACCTTTTCCTCCATACCCCCTGTCACACACTGGGCCATAAACTCTGCGCTGGAGGATTTGTTCATTATTTTTGTTCATAGTCCACGTTTAACAGGCATACAGTAGTACTGGTCTTATGAGGGTCTTATATAACGAGACCTTCACAGATCTTGGTAATATGTTACTCTTCATATGTTGAATCAGATCAAAATAACATCGATTGGCCATCTTGACCCGTTGTTTGATTTCTTGCGTAACATCATTGTTCATTTGGACTATGGATCCCAAGTAAGTGAACTCTTGTACTAATTCAAAGGTATATCCTCCTATTTTTAAATCAGTTCTATTAAAATAACTACTGTCAGATGTCATGTATTTAGTTTTCTTTTCATTAACAGATAAACCCATTTTATTGGCATTTCTTTCGAGTGCAAGGAAAGCTTCTTTCATTGCGGAAAAGGATCTGCCAATTATATCTATATCGTCAGCATATCCAAGTAATTGTACTGACTTGGTAAATAAGGTGTGGTCTTTCTGTATCTCAGCGTCTCTAACAACTTTTTCCAAGGCTATGTTGAAGAGGAGACATGAAAGACCATCTCCTTGTCGTAATCCGTTATTACACTGGAAGTCCATACTCTTGTCATTTTGGATCTTAACCTTACAACATGCCCCTTCCAATGTCATTCTGGTCAGCCGAATCAACTTGAGGGGTAATCCAAATTCTAGCATAGCTATATATAGTTGTTCTCTCTTAATACTATCATACGCAGCTCTAAAATCTACGAATAGATGGTAGGTGTTTGTTTTATATTCGTTAGTTTTTTCTAATATCTGCCTTATGGTGAATATTTGGTCTATTGTTGATTTGTTATTCCTAAAACCACTTTGATATTATCCGAGTTCTTTTTCAACAAAGGGTAATAATTTTATACTAATTATGGCTGAGTAGTTTATATTCGATATTTAAAAGACTTATTCCACGGTCGCTTGAACACACTAGTGGGTCATCTTTCTTAAGTAGTGGACAGATCTCTTTTCCATTCATAAGGCATTCTTTCTTCTTCCCAGATTTTGCCAATCAATTCATATAGCTTATTCTGCATCTCTTCTCCTCCGTATTTAAAGAATAATAATAATAATAATAATAATAATAATAATAATAATAATAATAATAATAATAATAATAAAAGATCAGAAGAGAAATATGAAATTCATGAAGAATTACAAATACACTGCATGGCATAGTTGTTCCCCGCGGTCAATTAGGAGGCCTAGACATGGCACAATAGCGCCCCGAAGAAATCAGGTAGCAGAATGGACATGGCATAATTAGTTGCGCCCCGAAGAAATCAGGTAACAGAATGGACATGGCATAGTTGCGCCCCGATGGGCATAGTACACACGAAAGTGATTGTCATAAAATAAATAAATTAGGCCTACTTAAAAATATTATAATTGTAGCTGCACTGAAATCAGGTAGCATATGATCAATTTTGTTGTTTAAAATAACACTTTTTTTATCGATCAAACATATTCAATGAAATTCACACCGATATCTTAACCCTACAGTACAGGGTTTCGCAAATCGAAACTTAGAACCATTGTGAATTATTAACTCTTTATCCTTTTCACTGAACTTAACATTCATTAATTTAAATTAACCTCACTATACTCCAAAATGTGAAAATCAGTAATAAAATGTCAAGATTGCTAAGGCCCTATATTCCAACAACTTATTCATTTGAATATGTCAGCTAATAAAGTACTGCCAACTTCATGGTGTTCATTTTAACGGTAGGCTATCGATAATCACTGCATAAACAGTAGAAAAACAGTTATTAAAGTAACTGCCAACTTCATGGTGTTCATTGTAACAGTATCGATAATGAATATTAAATCGAATAGGAAATCAATAAGATTGGTTGATTAAGAGTCTCGAGTTCCCGTAATATCTTTTTCTTTACCTATTTCATCGGGGCGCAACTATACCATGCCCCTTTCCTCTACCTGATGGGAACGGGGCGCAACTATGCCCACAAAACAGGGACCCTTTTTTTATCTGCTGCATCTTACCTGACCGTGGGGCGCATCCATGCCCTGCCCCAAATACAAAGTCTTCTTGACTTCATAGACTCTTATAGATACCAGTGGTACCAACATCTGATGAGAATGGAATAAACTGCACTCCTATACAGATGTTCTTATATCAACCAGTTGGTAGAAGGGATCTTGGCAGGTCCAGAAAGAGAGAGAACAGTTCTGATTTCATGGAAATTGAAACATGCCTCTAAAGGCCTAAACCATGATGTATTTGATGATGATGATGATTATTATTATTATCATCATCATCATCATCATCATCGTTAATTCAAAAGCAGAAGAAATAAGCGAAGAGAGTAGGAAAATTTTCAGAGATGAAAGACTATCAGGCCATTAAGCAACATGTTCACAATGTCAAGCCTATGGACAAAGGAACTATAAAGGTATTGTTATTTTACTCTTTAACGTGTATACCGGTTGGAGACGTCTTTTGAAGTTTACCCAATTAATGTTCTAAACAAATGAGCGATGTAGTAGCTCTGGTCTCCAGTAGCTTTGCCTCGTATAGCTTTTGAGGATTTTACTGGAGC
Source organism: Periplaneta americana (assembly GCF_040183065.1). NCBI lineage: Eukaryota > Metazoa > Arthropoda > Insecta > Blattodea > Blattidae > Periplaneta > Periplaneta americana. The sequence goes on from NC_091123.1 coordinate 46,669,079, forward strand.
CATGTGTGTTCTGAGGCCTACCGCTCTTGCAGAATTCCGTAATGAGAATCCGACAAGTCAATTCGAAGGACAGGTGGCTGTCAGAGTGAGCCCCTTGTTAAAAACCGTGGGGCAACCACAGAAGCTCAACATCCTAATTCCCGGGACTAGCTGCCTTCCAGAGTGATCTTGCTTGACCATGCGTAGTGCAACTAAAAACTAGTTTCTCTAAACATTCTTTCAGAATAGTAGTAAACAAAGCGGTTGTGTACTGAGAGGGTAAATAAAACATGTCTTTATTCAGACCAAAGTTAATATATTTATGCATAAAATTCTCCAGATTAAAGGGTGAGTTTAGTGAGTAATTTTCATCCTTGCAAACACCGAAAAATATTCCTTGGACAAGTTTATAACGGTCACCAGATGCTACATACGACTGTAATAGTATACGGGACGGTTAGTGTATTGGGTTTTCGCATCTCATAATCAAGTTCAAATGACGGAGAAGCAAAGTGAAATGTATGGTGAACAAAGATATTATTGGCGTAGGCTCTCTTAGGGCCGATTGTATAAACCATTTAATCTTAGATCAGAGGTTAAATTGATCCTTGTTCTAGCTGAACTTGGAATTTTGTGTTGTATAAAGTCTAATCTGATATTAATTTGTCTCAAACTAAAGTCAACTTTGACTGAAGAAATTTCTCCGATAAAGTTAGATGATCCAAGTTCAGTTATTTCTTTTCTGTTTTAAATGTACGAGTGGCAGACTGTGCAAATAGAATAACCATTGTTATTAATATTAATAGATATGGTAGTTACACTTATATATATATATTTTTTTCAATTTCTTGCCTTAATACACAAACAATCTTATATTTTATAAGGCTCTATCGTGTTTAGCAGTATCAAATAACATAACCTTTATTATATTATGTTTATAACAACCATTAATTATTCATGGATGTGATAGGTACATTCATAAATTTTCAATTTGTCGTTTTATAAAGCTCCATTATGTTTAGCAGTATCAAATACCATAACATGATAACAATTTGAAGAACAGTCAACCTTCTTCTTATTGTCCACCAGTATTTACATTGCACAAATAAACCAGTGTCTCCAACAGTGTGTACGGAAAGTCGCCAAAAAGTAGTTGTAAAGTCGCTAGATTTCTCATTAATCAACAAAGTAAGATTAAATTTTGTCACTATGGGGTGCTAAAAAGTTCGCTAAACCTCTATTTAAGCAATACAAAAGTTAAAAGAAATTGTTATTGAAAAAGAGTTAAAGTCGCTAGATTGACAACACTGAACAAACTTGTACAACATGGTCCGCGCATCACATATTTCATCTGTTTATGCGATGTTGCCAAATTCTTTTCACGTGAACTTAGATTGCATTTGAACCAAGGTAATTGATCGCAGAAAAGTTTTATACAATAGAAGAAGTGTCTGAACTCTGTTCACTTTTCGATCTTCGATCAAAGTTGATCTTTAGTCAGGGAGTTTTATACAATTGGGCCTTAGAGTTCTTGAGTTTTGCCTACCATCACTCTATCATGTTTCTTCTACTCACAAGGCTACTAGGTATCAGGTAGCGAGCCTCGTGTAGTGGTAGTGGTGATAGTAGTAGTAGTAGTAGTAGTAGTAGTAGTAGTAGTAGTAAAAATAGTAGTAGGACGAGAAGAGAGAGGAGTAGCAGCATTGGAATGAGAAAGTGGATGAGTAAGAGGAAGTAGAGGATAAGAAGTAGAAGGAGGAGTAAGGAAGTTGAGTATAAGAAACACTAGAAGGAGTGGGAAGTGTTAGTAGAAGTAGAATAGGAGGAAGAGAAGGAGTAGAAGTAGAAGAAATAGTCGTAGAAGAAGTAAGGATTATTAGTAATATGAGGAGTGGAAGTAGTAACATAAGTCGATAGAACAGTATTAGGAGGATAAGAAGTTGGAAGAGTAGTGGTAGTAGGAGTAGGGGTTTGGTACTGCGAGTTGTAGACGTAGGACGATAAGGCGTTGGAAGTATATTAGGTGGATAAGAGGCGCCCGAGATCAAAATGGACTATGTGATTTTTTTTTTTTTTTTTTTTTTTTTTTTTTTTTTTTTTTTTTTTTTTTTTTTTTAGAAATTGAGTTATTGACATCATTGGCAAGTTTGGGTTGAAAATTTGACACAGTGAAAGGTTTAGTTTCAAAATTATTTAGTTTAGATGTGTAAAAAGCACTGAAAAAAACAGTGCATAGATCAGATATAGGAAATTTTTGCACTTTTCTTAAAATTCACTTTGGATAACATAGCCCATTTTGATCTCGGGCGCCTCATTAAGGAGTTGGAAGAGTAGGAGGAGCAAGATTAATGGGAGGAAGTGAAGGAGTAGGGGGAGCATTAGTAGTGGGAGGAGTAGAAGTAGAAAAAGTAGTAGTACAAGGAGTAGGAGATATTAGCAGTACGAGAAGCAGAAGTAGGAGGATAGGCGATGGGAGAGTATTAAAAGGATAAAGATTTGGAAGAGTAGTAGCATCAGCAGCAACAGCAGTAGCAGTAGCGGTGGTGGTGGTGGTGGTGGGTAGTAGTGGGTAGTAGTAGAAGGTAGTAAGTAGTAGTAGGTAGTAGAAGGTAGAAGGTAGTAAGTAGTAGTAGGTGGTGGTAGTAGTAGAAGGTAGTAAGTAGTAGTAGGTAGTAGAAGGTAGAAGGTAGTAAGTAGTAGTAGGTGGTGGTAGTAGTAGAAGGTAGTAGGTAGTAGTAGAAGGTAGTAAGTAGTAGTATAAGGTAGTAAGTAGTAGTAGGTGGTAGTAGTAGTAGTAGAAGGTGGTGGTAATAGTAGTAGAAGGTAGTAAGTAGTAGTAGTAGGTGTTGGTAGTACTAGAAGGTAGTAAGTAGTAGTAGTAGGTGTTGGTAGTAGTAGAAGGTAGTAAGTAGTAGTAGTAGGTGTTGGTAGTAGTAGAAGGTAGTAAGTAGTAGTAGTAGTAGGTGTTGGTAGTAGTAGAAGGTAGTAAGTAGTAGTAGTAGTAGGTGTTGGTAGTAGTAGAAGGTAGTAAGTAGTAGTAGTAGTAGGTGTTGGTAGTAGTAGAAGGTAGTAAGTAGTAGTAGTAGTAGTAGGTGTTGGTAGTAGTAGAAGGTAGTAAGTAGTAGTAGTAGTAGTAGGTGGTGGTGGTAGTAGTAGAAGGTAGTAAGTAGTAGTAGTAGGTGGTGGTAGTAGTAGAAGGTAGTAAGTAGTAGTAGTAGGTGGTGGTGGTAGTAGTAGAAGGTAGTAAGTAGTAGTAGTAGGTGGTGGTGGTAGTAGTAGAAGGTAGTAAGTAGTAGTAGTAGGTGGTGGTAGTAGTAGAAGGTAGTTAGTAGTAGTAGAAGGTAGTAAGTAGTAGTAAGTGGTAGTAGGTAGAAGGTAGTAAGTAGTAGTAGTAGTGGTGGTGGTGGTGATGGTGGTGGTAGTAGACGTTGGAAGATTATTAGAAGGGAAAGGAGTTGGAAGGGTAGTAGGAGGTTGAGTAATAGGAGTACTAATAGTAGGAGAAGTAGTAGAAGTAGGAACAGTAGTACGAGGAGAAGGAGTAGGAGTATTAGGAGTAAGAATAGGAATAGTAATAGTATGAGGAGGAGTAGAAGAAGGTGGAGAAAATGAGAAGCAAGAGAAGTAAAAGGAGATGTACGAATAGTAGAAATAGGAAAAGGAAATGGCATAGGAAGAGAAGTAGTAGGAGTAGGAAGATAGTATTAGAAGTAGAAAGAGCAGTAGTAGGAGTAGATGGGGCAAGAGTAGTTGGAGAGAAAGGAGAGAGTAGTAGGAATAGTAATAGAAAGGATGGTAGGAGTTATATTAGTAGGAGTAGTTGGAGTAGGAGTAGTAGCAGCAGTAAAATTTTATTGTGCAACGATTTAAATTTCAAACTTCATTCGACATTGACGTTCAACGTTAGACAGAAGTTTCAGATAAATATCCTTGGGTCTTTCTATTGGGGGACAGGGTTTTTTTTTTTTTTGCATTCAGTTCATCTACGACGTGATTATGGATCGTTCTACCTACTCATGTGGTTATTTTCTCAGTTGACAGATGAAGACCTATAATGAGGGCACGGGAATGATATGATGCCATATAGTGAGCGAAGTTTTTGTCTCCAATTTAACATTTAAAATTTTCTTCCAATTATTGAGGCTACAAAAGTTTTACGTAGATGATGAAATGCTTTCATTTACACATTAATTCAGCATGTATAAAGAGGTACTGCTGGCAATAAAATGGCCTCTGTTAAGAAAGTATACAGAAGAATAAAAAGGAAGCGCACTTTATGTGATGGAGGTTACAGTTTAAAGCTAGTCGATTTATCGAAATTAATTCCTCGAACGTTTTTATCTCTTTTCCTCATTTTCATCTTTTTACCTCTTTCTTCTCTCCGCATAACTCTGGTCTCCCCATCTCGTTAACAGAAGTGTTTTCTTTTGTGTATGTAAATTTCTTCTCAAGCTCTGTTTGTTTCTTTTGAGTATCCCACAAGTTTAGCGACCTGAAAATATGACGCCCAAAGCAGTGAGTACAGTGTGGTTAGAAATACTCTAAACACTCCAAACGTATATCTGTAAGTTTGAACTTGCATGAAATGACAATTTTGTGTGCATCTGATATTTGTTTACTATTCGATACAACGAACTTTTTCCAGTCATATATTTTACTTTTCTCTTATAATAATGAGGTCTCGAAACTTAAATCACGTGTTTCAACTGTTTATATAATTTCAATCTATACTAATAATAAATCTGTAGCCAACATTTTTCTGGTAATTTCCGATTTTCCAAAAATAATTGGTGTTAACATGAGTAATTAACCATCCTCAAACAGAAAATCGCTTTTTTGACATTTTTGTCTGTCTGTCTATCTATCTGTCTGTCTGTCTGTCTGGATGTTTGTTACCTTTTCACGCGATAATGGCTGAACCGATTTATATGAAAATTGGAATATAAATTAAGTTCGTTGTAACTTAGATTTTAGGCTATATGGCATTGAAAATACTTTATTTAAAAGAGAGGTTATAAGGGGGCCTGAATTAAATAAATCGAAATATCTCGCTTATTATTGATTTTCATGAAAAATATTATATAACAAAAGATTCTTTAAATATAATTGCCGATAAGTTTTACTCTATACAAAATTTTGTTAGGAGTGATATTTAATGAGCTAAATGAGTTTTGAAATTGCAATAACAAAGCCATCTAAGGCGCTGTATTGAAATAAAAACAAATGACTTCGTCTATAAGGGACCTTGGACAACAACAATCGAAAGCTATAAAACATAGCCTAAGACAATGTTTCTGTGTTTGTATGAAGTAATATCGGAAGCTAATTATTTGTTTAATTATTATTTCACCATTGGAAAGTGTAGTTTCTCTAGATGGACATAATTCTACAATGTTATTACAGTAACTTCTCAAACATATAGCAAGTAATATAAAGTATACACATTAAAACTAAATGATATGTCAATCTTCATTAAACTATGGTTTCCTGTAATTAAAAAACATGTTAAAGGAATTGTCATTGCACCAAATGATTGCTCTCTGGACCAAAATGACCGCATTTTAATTATTTAAATACAATTTAAATTAAGTAACATATTAAACGATTTATCCTTGTATCAAACACGAATGTTACCTGGATAAAAGTCCTATTTTAATTATGTAATTACTTTATATTTATTTCTAACAAGTGCAGCGGAGCGCACGGGTACGGCTAGTTTTGAAATACGATAGGAAGCCTCGAAAGTACACGGAAGCACAGAATAATCAAACCAAGGAGGAAAGAAAATTATTGGATGTAAATGAAACAGTGATTGATTTAACATATGGAAGGTAAAGGAAAAAATAGAAAATGAAAGGGCGTAAACACAAAAAGGAACATGGAAACGATTAATGAAATTTAGATGATATAAAAAAGAAATAGGTACATGGGTAGAAATATTATTGTCATTATAATTATTATTATTGTTATTATTATTATTATTATTATTATTATTATTATTATTATTATTATTATTATTATTATTTATTAGTATTAATTATTATTATTATTATTATTATTATTATTATTATTATTATTATTATTATTATTATTATTATTATTTATTAGTATTAATTATTCTTAGTATTATTATTACTATTATTATTATTATTATTATTATTAATTCTATTTATTATTAATTGTTATTATTGAGTGTAGTTAGTTACCTCTGCCACCGGGTATTTACCCATTTGCATACATATATAACGAAAAAGAAAGTAGAAAAATACGTGATTAAACGAATAAATAAAAAGGACATGGAAACAATTATGAAAGTTAGAGGGATATAAAGGAAGAAACAGATAAATGGGTAGAAATAAAGAAAGGCAAAGTATGAAAATACGTGATTAAACGAATAAATAAATGTTACAGAGCAAGAAGGAAAAGTAGAAAGGAAACTAGTATTGATTAAGCAAAGTTATGGAAGGAGATAAAGAAAGAAAGAACGAAAGAAAGAAAGAAAGAGAGAAAGAAAGAAAGAAAGAAAGAAAGAAAGAAAAAGAAAGAAAGAAGGAAAGAAAGAAAGAAAGAAAAAGAAAATAAAAGAAAGGAGAGTAAAATAAAACGGCAAAAGTAAAAGAAAGGATAATAGAAATAGAAAGAAACAAAGAGAGCAAATAAAATCAAGAAAAAGAATAAAGTGAAAGCAAGAAAGGAAGTAAAAATATAATTAAAATAAGAGAAAGAAAGAAAATAAAATAGATAAAGAAAGAAAATAAAAAAATGAAATAAAGAAAATAAAGAAATTAATTTAAAAAATAGAGAAAGATTGAAAATAAAAGCAAAGAAATTATAGAAACACAAAAGAAAAATAAAAAAATAAAGCGAGAAAGAAACTGAAAGACAGAAATACGTGGTAAGAAATAAAAGAAAGGAAGCTTGGACGAAAAATTATTTACTTAATTAACAAAAGATACAAATAAGCAAACAGAGAGCAAAAGAATGGAAAGAAGTGGAAAGAAAGAAAAAAATAAACGAAGGAAAGAAAGAAAGGAAAAAGGAAAAATATTTCGTAACTAGATGAACAAAACAAAGAAGGAAATTCAGAAACGAAAAAAGACGGTGAAAGCAGGTGAATAGAAAGATTGAGTGATTTAGTGATTGATAGAAGGAAAGATAGAAATAAAGAAAATGGATAGAACGAAAAAGTTAACCAATTAATTAATGAAAAACGAAAGATAGAGGAAAAGAAAGATTTGATTAAAATAGAAGACGTAATAGTAAAAATATGAATGATTATGGAGAGATATAGCATACGAATGGAATGAAATAGTTACAAAACGAATGTCGAGAAGAAATAAACAGAAGAAATATGAAAGGTAAACATGAATAATGTTGTAAGAAATATGCGGCACAAAAGTAATAAATTCTGTTAAAGTTAAACAACATTTACAACGAGAGAATGGAAAGAATTCAACCAGTGTGACTTCTGATAAAACAGCTACCTGAGGCTGTAATCATTCGAAGTTAAACGGTTGACAGTGTAATAATTATAATTTTAATCAGTGGATGTTATAATTAATAAAATTAACTGTGTAAGGCTTTGCAAAATTTGACCAATTGCGCTTTTGACTAATAATATTTATCTATCTGCTTCTAAACCAGTCTACCGAATAACTTGTCTCAAATAAATTGTTGAATAAAATTGTAATTAACAAATTTAAGATCTCCTAGAAATGAATAAGAGCACCTGTAATCAACAGAACCCAACTAGCGGAAATTGTAGTCAAGGCAGTTTAACCAGTTGAGATTCTGATCAATAAATTGTTAATGTTGTTTAACTTTAACCAGTTGAACTTATATTCCATACAATTTAAACAGATGATATTCTAATCTATATAATTTAACAAAAATTACAATTAATCAAACATTTATTAATAACATTTAAGCACTTAAACTTAGAACCATAAAAATTTCACCTGTTGATTAATATAATTGATACAATTTAAATATTTTAAATTTTAGAATCTGTAAGAAATATTGATTTATTTTATTTATTTATTTTAAACTACTTCACCAACAGAACCAAGCCTCCAATTATAGGTGACTTACATTGGTACATATACACAATACACAAAGAAACAACACAAACGAAACAAAGATACATAATAGATGATAGAATATGTATGTATTTATTTACACTGCAAGTGGGCAAGCACCCGGTGGCAGTGGTATATACAATATTAACAATACACAATAAAATGATAAGCAATACACAATAAAATCTACAATACGCAATACAATTTACAACACATATACAATTTTATACACAATACAATAAGAATACACAATACAATTTAACACAATAATAATAAAACATAAAATAAAATACCTAATTTTACAACACAACCTACATAATTATGTATAGGTCCTACATAAGTTTCAATAGTCTTTCACTTTACTCTCATCTCATTCCCTGTAGTGGCACTATGACGCATTTCACTGACACTTTAGCACACATTTCACTGACACTCTGTGACACATTTCACTGACACTATAGAACACATTTCATTGACGCTATAAATTATCACTGATCGGAACTGTTCACTGCACTGTAAAACCATAACTTCACTGACTCACCTCGCTTCACTGATACAACAGTTCAAATAAGTTCAAATAATTACATCCTTATGCATACTTATAAACAGAACTACATTTAAACTAAACATTTCTAGTCTAAGGCCCTCTTACACGCTATTTTTAAATAATTTACAATTCAAACCAAGGAAGTAAACTCGTCAGGCTAGATAAATACATGTCACCTTAAAAAATTAAATGTTGAATGTCACCTTAATTTTAATTTTCACTTTATACACAACTTTTTAAATTATTCTTGAATCTCCTTAAGGAAGGACAGCCCTCAAAGACCGCTGCAGGTAGGTCATTCCAATTATTTATAGTTCTATTTAAAAATGAGAATTTACCTGCATCCGTTTTCTGTTTCCTACATTTGATTTTAAAATCATGATCGTTCCTACCACAGTACGTTGGCTTTTCTAACCGAGCCGTTATGTCTACCCATGCTTTCTGACCTAGATGTGCTCTATACAATAATGTTATTCTAGTTTTCCTACGTCTGTTTTCCAAAGTTTCCCATTTAAGTTCTTTTATCGTATCGTTTCCATCTTCTCTTTTACCTTTAAGAAATTTAGCTGCCCTATACTGGATTCTTTCTAAGGAATATATCTGATATATTCTATAGGAATCCCAACACGTAGTTCCGTATTCCATTTACGGTCGCACTAACGTTAGATAATATTGCAGTTAATATAGTGTCAAATGTCAATATAATAATGCAAAATTATTTCAATACTAGAGTAAAAAACATCATAATACACTTATCCATAGTTTAAATATCTAAGGAAATACAATTCTTTTTAATATTGTATGAAATTGTTTTTAACTGTTAAACTGAAATCTAATTTAGAATCACTGTTTAAAGACGGAGAGTTGTAAGTGTTACACATAACAAACACTGGAGAGTTCTTGAAGAAAACAATTCTAGGAATTGGAGTAACAAAAGATTGCCTATGACGTAATTCTGTTCTTTTTACATTGAACTGAAGGAATTTAAGAAAATCACAGCTATTCAATATACCGTTAACAGTCTTATAGAGTAAAATTTGGCTATTTATTAATCCTCTAGAACTTAGAATTAATAAAAATTAAACATGAAATGATAAAAAAGAATCAATTAAATTTACAACCAATAAAATTTAACTACTTGAATTTCAATTAATAAAATTTAACCAGTTGAGAGTATAAACAACGGTTGAACTAGTAGTCATTAAAAATTCAAGAGATCAATATATAGCGCATGAAATTGAAACAATTAAACTCACGGTAAATAAAACTGAACTACTTCAACTTATAATCAATAAATATTAAACTGTTGATCATGTAGTCCAGCGTTTCTCAAACTTTTTTGAAGTGGGGACCACTTTTTTAAGTCAGAACAGTTCCGCGGACCACCTTACTCTTGTTCCCTTCGAAATCAAATTTATCATTTTTTGTAGCATATTTTAATACCAGTATAGTTATATTTTAAAACAGAATTAATTAATTAAAATTAATTTAATTCCTTTAATTTTATATTAGTATTAACTAATTAAGTTACTGTTAATGGAAAAAAATCATTTTCGGTTTTTAATAAATCAAGGCTATTAGAGTTGGGATAATCTTTAACTTATCAACTAAACAAAATAAATAAATGTTAGTACTCACATTAATGAGATGGATAAGACTGCCGATTTTTGCACAGTTGTTCTATATTTGGATGTACGCTGGTAAGCTTAGAGATCGTCACATACATCGAGTCGATTTCGGTAGCCTACTTTGTTTTTATTAGAGTTAGTGATGAAAACTCTTTCTCACACAGATACGTAGAAGCAAACTGAATTATAATCTGTAAAGCAGCATTGTACAATTCACTAAATTCTCTTTTCACTTGTGATGAGGTCCAGAAATTAACCATACTTTCCGCTTGGAATTTCATTTTAAGTCCGGTGTCATTCGAGAGTTCAATTAACTGTTCTCTTTCACTCAAATGAAAGTTTATTTTCAATATCGCAATCACGAACCCATGAAAATTTGTCATATTTACTTGGAAAACAGGTTTCAAATTGTGACCTCAGAGTTTCGAGATGCGAACGTATGTCATTACACAATTCTTTTCCAATAACGAAATAATTTTCAACCTAAAAAGGACTCTAGGGTTGGCAATAGTGAAGACAATGCTCTGTTTTACGGAACTTACCCGCAAACAAAGTTTCCTCTCGAACATCTTTATTTTCTCATGCGCATTGAGAACAGTCAAAGAATAAAATTACCTTATAGAGAGAGATTTATTTCGTTTAGATTTGAGAAAACATCTGAAAGATATGCCAATGTACTTAGCCACATGTCATCACCTGATGTGCAAGGAAAAGATGGCGAGAAACACCATGTTCATAGTGCTTTAAATCCCTCTTTTGTTGCTGAGAGTAGAGTGGGAAGTCGGTAGACGAGTAGGGTAATAAATTCATAAAATATCAGTACCGGGAGAAAAAGTGAAAGGCGATTGCCATGTGTCATTTCCAAACTCTGAGATTTTCAACTATAGTGTGATACGCAATTCGTTTGAATTTTATTTTTTCTTCTGTCATTTTTGAAGGACCACAGGTGGTCCTCGGACCATAGTTTGAGAAATGCTGGTAGTCCATAAAGTAGTGTTTTTTTTTTTTCGTAAATTCCTTTTTGTGCCTGATAATTTAATGAAAAGAATTTAACTTTCTGATAATGAAATTAATTAACAGAATTTAAAGAGATGTATAAAAATGAATCAAGTTTAAACATTTGAATTAATAAATATATAAATATCGGCTAATGAAAACAAAATGTTATTTTCTGAACCTATGAGCGAGACTAAAGTTAATGAACTTATGTTTAGTATGAATATTTAAATAAATCTTCTGTTATTTCGTTCCTCTCCTTCATTAAACTGTGTAGAAATGATTTCAGAGACATTTGAGGTAGACTAAATCTTTCCTTGTCTCTTTGATTTACAGTAATGTAACGTGTTCCCGTTAGCTCTGTCGCTACAGTTTTAAAACGTTTCCCGAATTGCTTCACAAATTCAAACCTGATGTACATTTATACATGAAAGAACTTGTTACAGTTCAGCCAACTTGGGAAGTTGTATAGAGATTAATGTACAACTATTAGATAGTGGCGCCGCTCTGTGAGAAGAGTTTGTAACGTGTGGATACGAGTAAATGATACGACAGTTAGTGCAGAGGATTCCAACTGCTTTTTTTGTTCTTTTTCTTTCTCCCTGGGCTTCCTCTCCCTTATTCGAAAACTTGTTTCAAAAGAAAGTATTTTGCACCAAGTTGGAAATGATCCTTAGGTAGAAGTCTCCTACAGTTACACGGGTTTCTTGGGTGACAGGAGACAAGTGGAATAGAGTTTTAAATGGAACAATTCTTTTCTTAGACATAACGGAGAATGTTGGAAAGGATCAGTAAGAGGGGAAAAAGCGAGGAAGAAACTTTAAGTTTTGTAAAACGAACTGTAGCCCCACGTCTTACCTTAAGCCCTTTCCATCCTGACTTCTTATTAAGAGAAAAAAACTTTTTCAGAAGATATTATTTACAGCAAAATTTTAAATTATTGATCATTCTGACAGATGCAATTGAGTCTCAGAAAAAATATGTTATTTAAATTCCTCACTGTGTGCTACTTAGAAGTAAAATTATTACTATTGTTATTATGATGGTTTTGTTACGGAAATGATTAATCCATTTTCTATCATCATATCCCACCTCCTTCTGTCAGCGCGTCTCGCTGCGAAACCAGGTGGCCCGGGTTCGATTCCCAGTCGGGGCAAGTTATCTTGTTGGGGTTTTTTCCGGGGATTTTCCTCAACCGAATATGAGCAAATGCTGGGTAACTTTCGGTGCTGGACCCCGGACTCATTTCACCGGCATTATCACCTTCATCTCATTCAGACGCTAAATAACCTAAGATGTTGATAAAACGTCGTAAAATAACCTACTAAAAAATATCCCACCTCCCTCAAAACCATTTTAATATTATCTTTCCATTTACGGCTCGGCCTCCCTAAAGGTCGTTTTCCCTCCGGCCTCCCAACTAACACTCTATATGCATTTCTGGATTCACCCATACGTGCTACATGCCCTGCCCATCTCAAACGTCTGAATTTAATGTTCCTAATTAAGTCAGGTGGAGAATACAATGTGTGCAGTTCTGTGTTGTGTAACTTCCTCCATTCTCCTGTAACTTCATCTCCCTTAGCCCCAAAAATTTTCCCAAGCACCTTATTCTCAAACACCCTTGACCTATGTTCCTCTCTCAAAGTGAGAGTCCAAGTTTCACAACCATAAAGAACAACCGGTATTATAACTGTTTTATAAATTCCAACTTTCAGATTATTTGACAGCATACTGGATGATAAAAGCTTCTCAACAGAATAATTACAGGCATTTCCCATATTTATTCTGTGCTTAATTTCCTCCCGAGTATCATTTACATTTGTTACTGTTGCTCCAAGATATTTGAACTTCTCCACCTCTTCAAAATATAAATTTCCAACTTTTATATTTCCATTTCGTACAATATTCTCGTCACGAGACATAATCATATACTTTGTCTTTTCGGGATTTACTTCCAAACCTATTTCTTTACTTGCTTCCAGTAAAATTCCCGTGTTTTCCCTAATCATTTGTGGATTTTCTCCTAACATATTCACATCGTCCGCATAGACAAGCAGCTGATGTAACCCGTTCAATTCTAAACCTTCTCTCTTATCCTGGACTTTCCTAATGGCATACTCTAGAGCAAAGTTTAAAGGTAAAGGTGATAGTGCATCTCCTTGCTTTAGCCCACAGTGAATTGGAAACTCAACTGACATTTCCTATGAAATTAAAATATTGAGTCAAATGAGATAAATAAATTATCCTGTACACCGTTGTGGAGTAACGGTTAGCATGTCTAACTGTGAAACGAGAGGACCAGGATTCAAAATCGTGGTTGGAACAAGTTACCTGGCTGAGATTTTCTTCCGAGGTTTTCCCTCAATTCATTAAGAGCAAATGCTGGTTAACTTTCGGTACTGAAACCTGAACTCATTTCGCCCGCATTATCACCTTCGTACCATTCAGACGCTACATACCAATTGATAAAGCGTTGTACAATAAACCAATTAAAAGCAAACATTTTCTTTTCAATCTTGAATCCTTATTAAGAGAATAAAAAGTTTTTCAGAAGATATTATTTACAGGACAATTTTAAAATATTGATAAATCTCACAGATGTAATTGAATTAAAAAAAAATAGAAGAAAAAGACTCTTCCCTTTAAGATACTTAATGTGTATTACTTATTAGTGAAATTATTACTATTATTAATCATTATGATTATGATTATTATTATTATTATTATTATTATTACTATTATTATTATTATTATTTAAATGGAAATCAAATTAAAACAAATTGTGTCAAAACTCTTCATTCATTCTTTGACAAAATATTTATTTCCATAAATATGTAAATTTCACACATAACAATGCAATTAGAATATTGGCTCCAATACCAACAATAAATTAGTTCTTTCCTGGACTTCATTCTTCATTTCTTAGATATAACGTAGAATGGTAAATAAAAAGGATCAGTAAGAGAGAAAAAAGCTGGAAGAAACTTAAAGTTTTGTAACAACGAAATGGTAGCTCCACGTCTTAATCTTAAACCTTTTCCATCTTGAGATCTTATTAAGAGAATAAAGCTTTTTCAGAAGATATTTACAGAAATGTTTTAAAATACTGATCTTTCTGACAGACACAACTGAATCTAGGGAAAAAAATACTTTACCCTTTAAAATTCTCAGTGTGAATTACGTGAAATTGAATTAACTGCCTTGTTGTTATTATTATTATTATTATTATTATTATTATTATTATTATTATTATTATTTAAATGAAAATCAGTTAACAGTTTGTGACAAAAGTCTTCGTTTATTTTTTGACAACATATTTTCATAAATATGTAAATTTCACAAATAGCTATGCAATTAGAATTCATTCATTCATTCATTCATTTCTAGAGTTCTGCCCAGGGGCAGGTGTTTTACTCAAAACCTAGCATTCTCCAATCTTTTCTATTTTCGCCTTCTTCTGCATATGATCCATGTGTCTTAATATTGTCTATCATCTGATATCTTCTTCTGTCCCGAACTTTTCTTCCGTTGACCATTCCTTCCAGTGCATCTTCCAGAACACGGATTCTCCTTATTCAGTGGTCCTGCCACATTCCTTTTCTCTTCCTGAACCGTCCGTCTCTCTGTATATCTGTCCGTCTGTACGTCCGTCTGTCTTTCTCTCCGTCTGTCTTTCTCTCCGTCTGCCCGTCTCTTGGTCTATCTGTTTTGTCTTTCTGTCTTTGTACATGCGAATCCAAATCGAAAGCTTCATCGAAATCGCAACCGGAACAGAAACCTAAACCTAAACCCAAACCAAATTGAACTCTGCTAGCCTGCTTGCCATCCTCTGCCTCTGTGTACATATGTCTGTTTGTCTGCCAGCCTCTAATTCTATTAACTACCCATTCTGTTTGTGGAACGGCAGTCGCTTGTACTACACAGCGCGCCACTGTTACGTCACCTATGTAGTAAGATCCCTGTCTTGTTCTAGTCATAGTCTCTCTTTCCCACAGAGTAACAACATACTGTAAGATCGCAGCGCCGCTGTTTACGTTCCACATAAATAAAGGCCACCTAATACACTGACGTTTAAAGATATCTGACCTCCAATTTTCTGATCATGTATGCGAACTTTCTAACCACGGGAAAAGTCAGAAGTAAAGATATAACAAAATGACAAACTTTGAAATAATCCCTCTAGTTCTCAATAGGTGACACTATTAGTGGGACGGTTAAGAAAGTATTTGGAAAAATGTTGATGTAGATTAAGTATAAATTATTCTCTTTTAAATCTAATGTTTTTTTTTCACAATCAGTAGAAGGAAGATAAAATTTTGAATTTAATACTGTGGGTATATTTACGTGCTGTTGGTCACACTGACTGTTACCTTCGCCATATATTCATAGAAGTAATAACTAAAGAAGCAACTCTTAAATGAACAAATTATCAAACACCAAATTACCTTTCGTCTCGTTTCTCTTATCTATACTCTAACCACGACGTAAATACCAGATCACTTATCTGTGGCACGCTAAATATACCTCTTCATAGAACATCTTGTTATTCCTCATCTTTTACAATATCCACCTCGCGTCAATGGAATTCCTTGTCACAATGTATTAGAAGCTGCAAGACAACAAACACCTTTAAGAACAGCTTAAAAGATAACCTTATTAGCATTTCACTCCAATCATACTGATTTAAAATATTACTGACTACACTGTTGCTTTTTTTCTTTAGACATCATCCTGATTGTGCTGCATTTTCAAAATTGTCTCATAAAATCTCTTTCTATTATCTAATATCATTTGAAATATATTAACATTCTATGTATTTTAGTTTAATTCTGCTACATAGTTTATTTCAGTGTTTAATTAATAGTTCATAGTATTTTGTTGTTTAATTCGTAAATAACTCTTGTATACATGTAACTCTCATCTAAATGAAATTGTTGAATTCTTTGTAAGTTCATGCATATGTATATACACTTTTTGCTGGTTGAGTGGAAGAGAAGGCCTTACGGCCTTAACTCTGCCAGCTAAAATAAATTATTATTATTATTATTATTATTATTATTATTATTATTATTATTATTATTATTATTATTATTATTATTATTAGTGGAATCAGATATCTTTGAACGTTAATGTATCTGGCTGAATACATTTCTCTGTCTACTTTTGTCTCTCTGCCTGTGTATATATTTTTTCTGCCTGCCTCATATACATGTCTGTATGCATTTATCTGATTGTCTGCCTGCATCTGACCTCTACCTCTCTGTGTATATTCGTTTGTCTGGTTGCCTCTGTCTCAGCCTATCTGTATGTGTACATTTTTGTCTGTCCGTTTCTGCCTGTCTCTGTCTATCTCTCATAGTCACTGTATACAGGGTGAAACATAAGATAGTACATTAATTGTAGGATGTGATTCCTTAAAATATAACGAACAAAAATATCTAATACCATTTTGCTCGTTTTTGCTAGGTTTCTGAAGAAATAATACTTTTATGCCGACATTTCGATCGCTAATTTTACGAATACTGTTTAAAATATGGTTTAATTTCTTGTATAACAACGAAGAGAACGTTTATTATGTTCACGTTGCAGCAGTATTTTAATTATAAAATTCACAGATAACGAATTAATCGATTGAAGAAACATTGGAAACATTGATTGTCGAGTCACACACAGAAGGTCTAAAAATCTGGCATCGCTGTCGGGACGGCAGACGGTTTGCGTAGTACTCGAAACTGATCAGCTGTTGTGATGTTTACATTGCATTAGTGTGCAGTTGGACGTACAGCGTATTTTAAACAGTATTCGTAAAATTCGCGATCAAAATGTCGGCATAAAAGTATTATTTCTTCGAAAACCTCACAAAAACGAGCAGAATGATATTAGCCTTTTTGTTCGTTATATTTTAAGGAATCACATGCTACAATTAATGTACTACCTTATGTAGTACCCTGTATTTGTCTGTCTGTGTGTATATTTTTTCCGCCATTCGTTTGCCAGAAATTCTAAGACCGTTAATTTTATGATTGTTTAAAGTATGTTGTGTTAGATCATATTATAAAATGATCGAAGATAAATGCGTCTATACTAATTACACACCTCTAAAGCGTACATAAGATACAAAGATAGGTAAAGGCAATTTATTTATTTCGAAACTGAATTAAATTTTGGACAACGTTGCTCTCTCACTGTCTTTCACAGTCCAGGAACACCAATACTCAATTCTACAGGACAATAACGCAGTGTTACGAAATTAAATTTTGGTTCAAGGGTTCTAATATCGAAGGTTGGTTTTGATTAATTGTTGGTTTCTGTTGAAGGATCTGAAGATTTTGCCTATCACGTATGAAAAAATGATTTGAAGAATTGCCATATTTATAGCTCCATTCAAAACATGTAAATACATAAATGAAGTAATCTCTGAAAATGTCTATACAGTAAACAAAATCAAACATATTCAGAATTTAGGTTCAATTCATTCTAAGTGTCATGTAGATACTTCATTTTTCAATACCCCTTTCTCTTCATCTGGAAGTTCTGTCTTCGAGATTGTCTTCCATGTTGCAGCTCCACATTGTCTCTTTTCATAGACCAACAATAGTCAGCCATATTCACTTCATCCCACCTGTCTTGATAACGCTTTTCTATTTCTTTCATGTCTTGATGAACCCTTTCTCCGTGTTCTTCACTGTAATCTCCAAGACAGTCACAGAAGAAGTCAAGATGGCTAAGAAGGAACTGCATTTTAATGCTCATATTGTATCCTAAATTTTTCATAGCTACCAATATATTTTCTACAATGTTTTCCTTTTAAATCTGAGTGTTTTCTATTCCCCAAGAAAGTGTCAACCACATTCTTAAATCCTGTCCAAGCCAGTCGTTCTTCATGGGTAATTAAATTTGTAAAGTATTCATCTTTCATCAAAGTTCTTATATTGGGTCCCACAAATATTCCTTCTTTAAGTTTAGTCTAAGAGAGAAAGGAAAATTTACAACAAATATTTAAAACACTGACCATCTTTATGCAATGCTTTCACAAACTGTTTCATTATTCCCCAGTTTAATGTGAAAAGTATTATCATATGACTGTAATGCTTCTGTGTACTTCATGACAACTCGAGAATTAACGATTGTTTCAATCACTTTTCGATAGATTATATCGATTGCAGATAAGTTTACGCACGAAATTTAAATATAGCGAACTTAAGGAATTACATAAAAACTGTGGGGTGTTTGACAAAAACGGATTTCATTCAAAATGATCCTTCGTCATGTAAAGCGCCAAAACATTGCAACCCTGTGCACTTAGATCCCGAATCCGTTCTAACAACAAGCGTACAACCGAAGTGGAACCTGTATTCTTCCTACCTGCAACCCGCTATAATGACAGAGACGTCATGATTTTCATTATGAAATGTTAACATTTTACTTACTATGATGTACCGAAGTACATATGATATTTTTGTGCAGAAATTCTGCATTATTACATGGTGGGTAGAACGGAGAAAAATTCTCTCCGGCACCGGTATTCGAACCCGGGTTTTCAGCTTTATGTCCTGACGCTTTAACCACTAAGCCACACCGGATTCTAGCATTTAGGCCTACAGTACTTCGGTACATCACAGTAATATGATATGCGTACTAACACTGTCCTTCTGCTATATTAAAAATATTATTGCGATTTAAAAAATTATATATATATATATATTTTTTTCAAAATTCAAAATGTCCATAATTTCGAGGGAAAAATTGTTCCGGGACCGGATATCGAACCCGGGACCTTTGGTTAAACGTACCAACGCTCCCCCACTGAGCTACCCGGGAACTCTACCCGACACCGATCCAATTTTTCCCTCTATATCCACAGACCTCAAAGTGGGCTGACAACAGTCAAGCAACCAACATTTGAGTGCACACTAACTCTATGTGACTTTAAATTGTGGTTTTCTGTTACGTACTGAAATGTGCAGTTCATTGTGCAGTGATGAAGCATTTCCCTCATAACTCATAAACTTGTTAACTTTTTCATGTTCTCTCTTTTATTTAATTGCTGAAACTCATGTTCACAATATCATGCTCTTTGAACTACATTCTTTAATAAATAATAAATTTTTTATTTTGTGTTAGAAGAAAATACTGATATTTGACCAATTTGTAAACGGAATTTATTTTTTATTAGACAATCTAGAGATAGAGACGTAATCTTGCATCATATTGCAGATATGACATGCATAAATACACACAAAAATTTCATCACAGAATGTTGGATAGTTTTTGAGTTATGTGGGAAACGCTTCAACACTGCACAATGAACTGAATTTTGAAAAAAAAAATGTAAATGATTTTCATTATTGTACAAGATACAGTAATAGAGGAAAAAAAAATGTTGAATATTTCCAAACTTTTACTGTTGTAAGCTGTACCTAACCCCTTAATTGACGAAGCTCAACATCACTATCCTCAACCGTAGCTTAAAAGAAACATAGTCGCTAACAACATTAAAAATAAATCGGAATTCGAAACGGCGCCGTTCTGTCGCACCCCGGCCACTTAGTCACTCGTAATGAGTGCACCTCTGTACATAGTGCGTTGGACATTGTGCCACTGTCACATATTCTGTGACACAGTACATGAGGGTAGGCCACCAAAGGGAAACTGAGAGATAGAACTTCAATTGTGAAGGATTCAATCCGGCATCGGAATTAGAATCCGGTGTGGCTTAGTGGATAAAGCATCAGTACTTACAGCTGAAAACCCGGGTTCGAGTCCCGGTGCCGCAGAGAATTTTTCTCCGTTCTAACCATTCTTCACCAAATGTTAACATTGTTCATTTCTCTAAATATTTTCGTGAATGACTGTTGGAACCTTACTTTCCCGAACCCCGTTCGTACATTTCTGGTTATTAATTGAGTGCATCTTTTTGTCGTAGCTTTCTATTATCATCACTTGGCGATTTATCTGGTTTCATTAACGATAGTAATGTCTCTTTCTCCTAAATGAAAATGTCTCGAAGAAATTCGCTTCCTAACGAATCCTCCTTTGTGGGGGTTTTCAATATGTTAGATCCAGAATGATAGGTCCCACTTAATCAATGTCATCAGGAGCTCTATAAGAATTAAGTCTTAAAGGAGAGCACTTTAGCTGGCCTATCACACGAGACTTGGGGAATAATGCAGCCGGGTGATTGGTTGCTACGTCCATTAACTCCGCGTTTTAAACCGGCCTCGGGCCCGATTGTCTTAAAAATGGTCTGCACTACCATTTCATACGCGATGTGATGAATAGAGCAGAAGATTACCGCCGATGGAGGCTCGGTTTGATTGATTATGTCTTCATTGATAATCCGGTCTAACTGCAGCGGTGTAAGGATAGCGAACATAACTTGGTAATGACCATGTTAATGTCGTATTAGCTCTCTAATGTAGGCTAATAAAATATTATCAGTAGTAACAATAATTTCCGAACATAACAAACTAACTCCCACTAACTATTACAAATTAAATATAAAGTCGTTATTCTTCAAAAATGAAGATAGACTGCAATGGTAATTTAATATTTCATCACTCGCATGCCCAATTGTTACACAATCACTCGCACGTTGGATTTCGTCCAACATGCAATTAATTAATCAAGAAATCAGTTGCTTTTATTTAAATATGAGAATTCTTTGTTATATTATATATTAATGTGTATATACAGGGTGTGTCAGAAAGAACGGATGGATTTCACACGGCAAGAAAATTGTAAGGATTCATCAAATCAAAAATTTATTGTTATCAACAGACTCACTAATACATGCAGTTTATTTTATGGTATACAACATCATCCTTATGATGTCCTTGGCTTTCAATACAGGCATCGAGACGTTTTCTGAAGTTCGCCATCACTTTCACAGTCATAGCTGGTGGGATTGCCGCGATTTCTTCACGAATCGCCGTCTTCAGTTCGTCCAGTATATGTGATCGATGTTTACAAAGTAAAGTTACGCCTTCAAATGGTCCCAAAGAAAGAAGTCGCAGGGCGCGAGATCTTACCGTATCCCGGACAATCTCAGTGCAATAGCATGTTTGCGGGCTGATCGTTGAGGTGGCCGGACAAAATAATAATAATAATAATAATAATAATAATAATAATAATAATAATAAAGATATTTGGATGGTTCCTCGGAAAGTATTCCTAAGATCTGAGATATGCAGTGGCTACAACTCACGACAGAAAGTGGAAGTTTGAAGAAAATTATTACATCGAGACGCATTAAAAATAAAATCTGTAATTAAAATGTTTTCTATCCTCAGAGGCAACGAAATAAAACTGTAGGATCATTCTCATATCCTTCATGGAGGAATCGCCACTGCAAGACCTATAGTAACTTACAAATATCCAAACATACACAATCACACAAACACCAGCCCCTTAAACCTTCCACACAATTAAGTGATTATACACTAATATATTGTACCAGAACAATGGAAGGAGTCCATAATCGTACCTATCTTTAAGAAGGGGGACAAGACTAACTGTAGTAACTTTCCAGGAATATCACTTTTGTTGACGTCATACAAAAGTGTGTCCAATATTCTCTTGAGAAGATTAACTCCATGTGTAGATGAAATTATTGGGGATCATCAGCGTGGTTTTAGGCGTAATAGATCAACTATTGAGCAGATATTTTGTATTCGACAGATAATGGAGAAAAAATGGGAGTATAAGGGTACAGTTCATCGGTTATTCATAGATTTCAAAAAGGCATATGACTCGGTTAAGAGAGAAGTTTTATATGATATTCTTATTGAATACTCAGAAAACACCTCCCGGTGGTCACCACGTTCAAGATCCACCCTCTCACAGCCCACAAAATGAAACACCAGAGTCCAAACACATCCAGAAGAATAAACACCAAGGTACTGGAAGAGTCGGCCTTGGAAATCCAGTCAATCAGGAAAGATATACGCAACAACGAGCTAACGGGAGCAATGGAGAAAATTGAAACTCTCATCAGCTCGGCAACATCACAAGCGTCACAGAGAAAAGCCAAACCTTGGTTCGACGCTCAATGCCACTGTCAAAGAAATCGCACTCTGAAAGCACTACACCTGGCAAGAGCAACAAATAGCCCTCAGGACTTAGCTTACTATGCTGAAGCCAGGCGTGATTTCAAATCACTCTTAAAGCAGAAGAAAGACGAGTACACGGAAAGAAAAGGGCGGGAGACAGCAGAAGCCGCAAGAACGGATCCTTTCGTCGCGTTAAAGAGGAGGAGCTCAAACCGCTCTCCAAACATTCAAATGGAAACCTGGCGGAACCATTTCCAGACAATCCTAAACCCAAACGGAGCAGAACAAGCCTACATGAAAATAGATCCCGCCCAAGCAGCACCATCCCAACCAATCACAGCACAGGAGTTAACCACTGCAATTGTAAAACTAAAAAAGGACAAAGCAGCCGGTCCGGACGGAATCTTCAACGAATTCATAAAGGACACCAGCACAATACTGATAGACACTTGGGTAGAACTCTACAATAAATGTCTAAAAACCGGAGAAATTCCACACTCATGGAGACACGCCACCCTGAAAATGTTGTACAAAGGGAAAGGCCCGACAACAGACCCGAACTCCTACAGGGGGATAGCACTGGAAAATAACCCCCTTAAGCTGCTCACCAACATCCTAGCTACCAGGCTAACAAAAGTATTGGAACCACAAATCCCCGCGCAACAATTTGGTTTCCGGAAGGGGCGGTCGACCCTCCAAGCAGTGACGGCCCTCCTCGGAGATATCGAAGAGGCCCTGAGAGTACCGAAGCAGAAGTTCTACGTGGTCTTCGTAGACTACTGCAAAGCATTCGACAGTGTAAACAGGCAGCGGCTAATGGACAAGCTGAACAACATGCAAGGTCTGGACAAACACGTCCTCAACCTGGTCCACAATATATTAGCGCAAAACTTCATTCAAATAGACGATACAGTCCAGAAGTCCAAGGAAGTCTGCCAAACTAGAGGGGTACCACAGGGAGACCCTCTAAGCCCGCTCCTTTTCAACGTCATGACAGCGGACGTAATACAGACACAGGCTCCCTCAACAGTGATGTACATGTACGCAGACGACATGGTGCTCGGGTCTACCAACATAAGAGAGCTACAGGTCTCCATGAACAACCTTTCAGCTTGGGCTGACGAAAATGGTCTGCTCATAAACCAGTCGAAAACTGTCCAAATGGTATTCAGAAAGGGAGGAAGAATAGCAAAAAGTGACACAATCTGGATACAAAATCGACCCCTGCAAATTACAAATGCATTTAAATACCTTGGTGTAACGATACAGACGACAGCAAAATCCTTCAGAATCCACACTCAAGAACGAGCAACGGCCGCAGTAATAGCTATCCACGACATAACAGACATTACCCAACTAGCACTCTCAACAGCCATGCAGCTTTTCTATGCCAAGATACTCCCTATACTGTCATATGGACTGGAGATCACATGGACCCGGCTAAACTACAATGACCTCAAGACCATGGAGAACGTCAAAGCAAGGTTCTTAAAAGCAGCACTGGGAATCTCAAAATATGCACCCTCCAGAATGGCGTACGAACTCGCGCGAGAACCCTTCCTGATAGAGGAACTACGAAGCAGACTCATGCTGCCATCTACCGCAGCAGAACTTCGACTACGCACGGTCATGCAAGAGAAGAAGGCGGAAATAGAAAGTGAATTCTATGGAACGGACGCGATGATCAACCGCAACTGGACAGGGCCGAACAACAAATTACGAAGCGCCATAACAAGGCTAGCAGTTCACGGTTTTCACCACAAACTGTGCAGAAGATCAGAGTACCACGAACCTTCCCCCGAATGCGTGTGCAAACTGTGCAACGAAGTGTGTCCAAAATATCATTTTAGTAAATGTGTGAATAGAACGAAGTCACTGGTGGAATATAGTAAAGAGAAGTAATCATACCAAACTAAATTGCACGTTTGTGCGCACTTCTTTCTTATTATTGAATTTGGTATTCCCAAGAAACTAGTTCGATTAATTAAAATGTGTCTCAGTGAAACGTACAGCAGAGTTCGTATAGGTCAGTTTCTGTCATATGCGTTTCCAATTCACTGTGGGCTAAAGCAGGGAGATGCACTATCACCTTTACTTTTTAACTTTGCTCTAGAGTATGCCATTAGGAAAGTCCAGGATAACAGAGAGGGTTTGGAATTGAACGGCTTACATCAGCTTCTTGTCTATGCGGATGACGTGAATATGTTAGGAGAAAATCCACAAATGATTAGGGAAAACACGGGAATTTTACTTGAAGCAAGTAAAGAAATAGATTTGGAAGTAAATCCCGAAAAGACAAAGTATATGATTATGTTTCGTGACCAAAATATTGTACCAAATGGAAATATAAAAATTGGAAATTTATCCTTTGAAGAGGTGTAAAAATTCAAATATCTGGGAGCAACAGTAACAAATATAAATGATACTCAGGAGGAAATTAAACACAGAATAAATATGGAAAATGCCTGCTATTATTCGGTTGAGAAGCTTTTATCATCCAGTCTACTGTCAAAAATTCTGGAAGTTAGAATTTATAAAACAGTTATATTTCCGGTTGTTTTTTATGGTTGTGAAACTTGGACTCTCACTTTGAGAGAGGAACATAGGTAAGGGTATTTGAGGATAAGGAGCTTAGGAAAATATTTGGGTCTAAGAGGGATGAAGTTACAGGAGAATGGAGAAAGCTACACAACACAGAACTGCATGCATTGTATTCTTCACCTGACATAATTAGGAACATTAAATCCAGACATTTGGATGGGCAGGGCATGTAGCACGTATGGGCGAATCTAGAAATGCATATAGAGTGTTAGTTTGGAGGCCGAGGGAAAAAGACCTTTAGGGAGGCTGAGACGTAAATGGGAAGATAATATTAAAATGTATTTGAGGGAGGTGGGATATGATGGTAGAGACTGGATTAATCTTGCTCAGGATAGGGACCAATGGGGGGTTATGTGAGGGCGGCAATGAACCTCCGGGTTCCTTAAAAGCCAGTAAGTAAGTATAGACTAATATCCTGCCATCATTTTTGTAGTAAAATAAAATAAAGTCAATTCCCGATATTACTCAGATTTCTCAGAACATATCAGGAATTGGGAGTTGATATTTAATGTATGCAAACCACGTGTCGGCAGACGGTAGGAACTGCGATTTCCTACCCCCTCCAGTTTGATGAATATTCATTTCCAGTGAAAGATTAATGTTTTCACACTTTATCAGTTATTTCGTATTTAGTCAAACGAAACCCTCCATGGTGATTAACATGTGTGAAACGCAGTGGAATGTGCAAACATTAATTCGTGCAGTTGTTTCAATGGCTGCACGCCGTCGTGGATCTGAGTGTAAACATTTTACGAATTCAAATCAACATTTCGAAAATTTGATATTCTATTGTCTACGTCTCATGCACAGCAAATGAGTAAGGAATTATATTTACAGTAGGCCTACGCATAATTTAGAGTTACTACTGCACATATGGGAGAACGATGCTACGTTAACGAATTCTCACAGTCGGTGAATTGGTTTTACACGATGAAGTTTGGTCGATATAGACTATTGAGATGTGGAATTGATTAGTTATTATCTTTATACAGTCATATCTATCAGTAGTTATATGTTCGGAAGCAAGCCAACATGATTTTAGTTGTTAAGGGGAGATGATGGTATTGTTTTAAACTTTTTTCCTATTTGGTGTAAAATATTAATTTTTTGTATGTAGAGAGCTCATAGCTGTAGCAACTCAACCAAATAAAAATATTTTGAAAAAAAAAAATATTTGGGGGCCCAAATTTGAAAAAAAAAATATATACCCAATGCAGGATTGTACTAAAACCGATATAGGCCTATCTAAACCGTTTTTAAAGATAGATTCAAACAGTTTTTTGCAATGTTTGCAAAAGCATGTTCTACAAACTGTCTATAACAGAATTTTGATATTAGTTCCTACGTTTGTAAGATAAACAATTAAAATTTAATAACAATTTTCTAATTTCCTTTCTTGCAAACAAACGGACGTATTTATTAAAATGAAATCAATTAACAAAATTCTGTTACTGAGAAAAGTTTCCTAATAGTCTAAAGAATGTGTGTTCTAAATTTCATGCATGTATCTTTAATACTTCAGTAATTATATCCATTTTTGTCTGGCAATGTAGCAAAAAAAATGAAGTTACTGGAAACCGATAAAAGCGGGCGTGTGATTTAAAAATTCATAGCGCAGAAAGTTAAAAAATGACGTCTCAACATCCGATAAGGGTACAAATACCCATAAAATGTTATGCAATGCATTCCACACATATCAAAGGGCATTTTAAAGAAAACATTTTTTTTTAATTTACTCATTTTTCACCAAAATATACCATCCTCTCCCCTTAAGTGAACATAGGGTTGCCAACCCTCCCGTATTTCCCGGAATCTCCCGTATTTGCTCCTAATTTTTAAGTCTCCCGTCGCCCGTATTTTTCTTCTCTTCGAGCTCTTTTGCTCCCTTATTTTTGCATAGGCCTAATGTAAAAATATTTGTTCCAAACTTTTGATTTTCTCGTGCATGATGATGATTTGTATGACGAATTAATTTTGTTATTACCAATGTTAGGTTTCTTCCTATAGGATCAATTAGAGCTCTCTGAAAGAAACTTGTAGGGTGAAGTTGCCTATTTCCGTGATACCCTTAAACCCGTGATACTTTTTTAATTGAATATCAGTCAAAGCTTTGCTGTTCGACCATCGCACCAGACATTTTTCTCGAAAGAGTGCATCTTTCGCCTACTTTTGAGACATCGGTGAACTTCCTAGCAAGATCCCAGTCCCGTGACATTCAATGAAAGAAACGTATCACGGAATTTGGAACTATCACGGAATTATGTAACTTTACCCTATGTGAAATAGTCTTCATATGAGAATGGAGGTAATTTTCCAGCACCTTTCTCCCCATTTTAGGACCTTTATATCTTTTTAGTTTCACTCTGTCCATAACTCTATTTTTATCCCTTTTCTATCCTTTTACTTCTAATTTTTAATATATTCGTCGCTTTCGAAGCTGATGTTTTGAATACAGCTGCCTATCGATCTAACTTCCTTAATAATTTCGTGAGACACTGTCCTAGTCTATAATCTAAGTTGATATTTCCTTCAGTTAGAAAGCGATTTATGCACTTTCTTTTTTGAAATAATATTAAACATTTCTCTGACTTTTTCTATAAATTGTGTACCGTGAAGCCATATTGGGTTGCTGAAGGCCAGGATATTTCCGTAGCAATAATTATATAGCAAGACACTCTTTGTACAATTTCTTCGTAATATACATATCTCACATGATTATTCGCTATTCTAATGTGTACTGCATTGCCACGAACTAAAATGAATTGCACTAAATGGCTGTTAGCTGTATACTAATGCTTTAATCTTGACGTTCCTTCAGTCTGTATCATCTGTCTACTCAAAACAAAACCTTCTCACGCTCGATCCAGGGGAATTGTATAAACCATTTCTTTAACAGTCGCTTTACCTGAACATATCTTGTTTCCTGGCAGACACTTTGTATAATAAGTTCTGTTTAATTTTAGAAACGAACAAATTCGATTCTTCCCTTCTTATTTAGGTTATTCAAACAACCTCAAGTAAAGGAAAATATTTGTCATTGTGCAGTATGTAGGTCTTTGCAGACTGATTTGCTTAAAGCTACTGTAAGTAAACATAGACACACAGATATATATATATATATATATATATATATATATATATATATATATATAACTGTTCAGATTGAAGAGAATAATAGAATACAGGGTGATGATCCGTTTGGGTGATGATAAAATGAAAATATCGTAAAACATTTATTACTGAAATCTATTTTTTTTAACTTTGTGCTTAAACACTGAAAAAAGGGAGATTCCTTAAAGCTTAACATGACCCCCATTGCGCACCCTGTACAACTCATAACGGTGATGCAATTCAGCTCATGTCCGTTGTAACATAGGTAAGAAGGGTAATTTTGAAAAGCTTGAGTAATTTTTACTCTCAGATCATCAATGTTCTTGGGTTTCTGTGAATAGAAATTGTCTTTAACAAAATCCCACACGAAGAAGTCAGGAGGAGTTAGATCTGGAAAGTTTGGAGACCGAGCTAAGAGATAGCTGCTTCTCGTACTTGGTTTTTACTGCGACCTCCTGCATGTTTTTTTTTTTTTAACACAGAAGCTGTTTCTACAAATGTTCGATACCACAACATTATGGAATCGTATTTAGGTACATTACGCATACCATATCCACGTCGAAATTCCCTTTGAACTCTTTTAACACTCTCAAATTTAGCATAACAAAGAACACATTGTTCCCGCTGTTTATTTGTAGTAGCCATTTTAATCATCTACGATTTTCATTTGTCTTTTCAGATTATGCATTGTTGATTGTCATATATGGAAACTCCCATCTTTCAATCATAATATAACCAGCAAGAAAATTTTCCTACTATCATAATAGCATTATAATAATAAATTAATATTATCCATACCCAAACGGATCAGACTGTATATTAAAATAAATAAAAATCTATTATGCATTTTGTAATTAAGTACATGATTAATGAGAAAATTAGGCTGAAAGTGTGCGTAAATTGGCAACAGAGCATCGTCGTCCCACCAACGAAGACACATACACAGAACTCAGTTCTGAAAATCAGCATTCCGTCCCTTAAACACTGCAGCAGGGTTGCCAAAGTTCCTAATGGCAGGAAATATCTATACATTTGAATTGTTATTTAATTTGCAAGGAATCTGTTACATTTGATTTAAAAACTACAAATGGATAAATCATACCATGTCGTTGAGAGTAAAATTCAGAATCCTATTGATAGTATTTATCGAGTAAAATAAAGTTAGCATTTAGGGGAAAGATATTTATTTCTAAGAATATTTTTCATTTGGGGGCTATTTTAGTATGGTATTAGAATATTCAGTGGTTCTATATCCAAGGAAAGCTGTTCAAATACGAGTATTCAGAGTTACATTAGTTCCATCCCTTGTGTAGTCTATGTGTGTGTGCGTGCGTGTGTGTGATTTATTTAAAAAAATCACATATATGATTTATTTTCAAAACCACCATCAGCAAAAGCATAGGATAATATGTACAATAAGAGTAATTGATAGAAATTATAATAAGTAACTATTCACCTTTACAATAACAAAAAAATACAAAACTGCAGAGTTCACACATATTACACACACATTAATAGTACACAAATACAAACTAAAAATAAGGGGGGACTATAATGTATGATGTAAATGGTTCTTGAGAATTGCCACAGATCTTTAAATGGTTGAAATGACTATTTTTGGAACGTCTTGTATTCTAAAGTTTTTTAAAATTGTAAAAATTAATATGGTACCGTTTCAATCCTTAAGGGTATATGTATGTGAACGACCACAAATATTATCAGAAAATGCAGGCTCTAAATTTCTAAAATATTATAAGGAAATGAACTCATAATTGGACAAAAATTACAAGGTACCACAACAAGACTTATTAGAACTTAAATATCTGATAAAAGTATAAAAAGGTTACTAATAATATTTTTTATAATTCAATTTATGCTTTAAATTAAATTTTCCAAAATTTGAAAATTATAACACATATTATTCATAACTCCACAACCATTGGAGATAGAATTCTGAAATTTCGTACACTGACTTAACATGTATTTATGCAAACGGTAGACTACAATTAATGCCCATTTCTTTGAAAATAGAAAAATTAGGTCACGAAAGAGTATGTAAATTTTAATACCTTTTATATAGGACAAATAAAAAATTAATTGTATTAAAACAAACAACTCTACATGTCTGAGAGTAGTCTGCTTTTCAGAAATAAGTGTTTATTACATACAGGAAAAATATTAAATAAGTCAGAGAGAACATAACAATGTTATGGTTACCAAATGATGTAAGTGCAAATTTTTTTTTTTTTTTTTTTTTCATAGTCTGATAAAACTGGTTTGAAAAATATTATTAGTAACCTTTTTTATACTTTTATCAGATATTTAAGTTTTAATAATTCTTGTTGTGGTACCTTGTAATTTTTGTCAAATTGTGAATTCATTTCCTTATAAAATGTTAGAAATTTAGAGCATGCGTTTTCTGATATTAATAATTGTGGTCGTTCACGTCCATATACCCTTAAACAATACACTTCCCTGGCACTTTCCATCTGTTTTTTTGCACTTCAGATTGTTGGGTCTGACTTTTCTCGAACCTGTAGGAGCTGGATCCAACATAAAACCTCTACTACTATTTATCTTGTCTAAAGGTTCTTTTTTTCATTTCTTGGTTGAATTTAAAATACCTACAGACTGCAAAAGAACATTTTATATGTCCTGAAATATTATATAAGGCTTTAGGATGTTAATAACACTCAACAAGACACACATATTGGGCTTCTCTCATAATAAAAAGACCCATTTTGAACAATATAAAGTTTCCTTGAGAATAAGTATTGGATGAGATGCATAGTTTACTGTCAGCGTCATCCTTTAAGTGCAAAGAAGGAAGATCAGAGGAAAGCAAATATTTTCGGATGAGAGCTACGAAGCTATAAGCAACAGACAAGGTAGAAGAAAGAGAGAGTGAAGAAGTGAAGGGAGGCAGACGGGAGCCAAATATGTTAAGATGACGGATCGACCTCCGCCCTCCGCCATCCTCAATTCATGACACCAGTGTTATCAATTTCCTCTGCTAGATGGCTCTGGTGCTCTTGCAGTGACGTGGCAAACGGTGAAAGGAGTCGCACCATCGACAGGAAACCCTTTCACCTCTTCTACTGCAATTGATCGCATTGTTCAGTGTCACGTGTTACCCTCTATGCACCGTTTCTCGTTGAAGTTTTAACGGGAATTTATAAAGAATTGCATTTTAAATACAGTTAATCATATTGCAAAAAAAAAAAAAAAAAAAATTCTGTTCCATCCTTAGAAAGGATTTCAAAAGAGAGTTTTCTTATTTTTACATTTCAAAATTTCATTCCAAAAGTGTACTGATATTACTTTTGGATACTTTTTACATTATGCTTGATATAACTTCAAAGTAGACTGCTGCCTTGATCTTGATGAAGTCTTCAACAAAAAATATATAAATCAAGAAGTAGCAAAAGCCATTGCCCTACAAACAATTAATAGAAAATATCCACAAAAGAATTGGTTGTACATTTACACTGATGGATCTCTCATGGATCAAAATGAAGGAGCTGGAGCAGGAGCTACTTGTCAATACTTTTCTCTTTATAAAAATGTTGGCAAGTACACAACAAATTTTGATAGTGAAGTTGAAGCCATTTATACATCACTTCAAAATGTATTTGTTTGGCTAAACCAGTGCAAAAACATAGTCATCCTGTCTGATTCCAAAGCTGCAATCCAGTCCATCAGCTCAACTACATCCCCTAAAATTTTAAAACAAATTCAAATGCTAAATAAAAAAGTGGTCTTCCAATGGATCCCGGCCCACTGTGGACTGAACGGTAACGAGAAAGCAGATATGTTAGCAAAGAAAGGAACTAAAATTAACTTAAAAACAAATTTCAAGTTCCCATATGAATCAATAAAACGAGTCATAAAAAGAATAAGTAACAGCGAACAGGCAAAACATCAAAATTCAAAATGGAAAGAATCATTCAAAGATCCAAAACTAATTCCTGATCTACCTCGAAAATCTGCCGTGGCCATGTTTAGATTGATTACTGGTCATGATTGCCTCAGTAAAGACCTCCATCGTATTGGCTAAATGCTTATTGTGCAACAGAGAAGAGGACATGGAGATGGAGCACCTGGCTAATTGTGAAACTCTTAGAACATTTGTGGACCTTCCATCAAAATATTGGGAAGCAAGAAGGATGATGACTTCATTGTTAAATCCAGAGCATTAGATACACACATTATGCTTATTCTTCTTTTTCTTCCTTTCATGTATTTTGTCTAATTGCCTGTTAACTGTGTCATTCCACCATTTTAGTGGACGGCCCAAAGTTTGTTATCTTCGTGGGTGATAATTTAGTTTTCGGCAAGGCATTCCTTCAGAAGTTATTCTAAGGACATGAGATCTCAATGAGGTTCTGCAACTTAGCATGTCTTGTATAATTGAATCGTTGTTTATTTCTCTAAAATGTCAGTATTATTATTCTTGTCTAATTCATTTTAGTCCGCAGCTCTTTTTAAAAACTTCATATCACTAGGGATCCCAATTTACGGCGATTAAAAATCTTAAATTTCGTCATAAAATTTGCTTAACCCCTCAATTCGGCATTTAAAAGTCCCGATGCTAAGCGCTGAAGCGGTATTTAAATCCCTTAGTAGAATGAAATTTACATGACGACACTCTTTTATTTCTTTATCTGAAATGATTAAACATAATGCAATGAACATATGGCAGTAAAAGGCAGACTGTCTGCAACACACTTGCAAAGCCCGCATAAAAATATCTCCAATTGATTACGAACTGTGGTCGCGTTTGTGCAATCTTGCAGGATGCATACACGTGCATGCAAAACAGCTACAGAAGTACCCTAGAGAGCTGCATTCGTAAATTCGATCGTATTTTAAAAATGTATCTTTTGACTCTTGTGCCACGTACATGACTGTATATTCCTAGAAAAACCAGAGGTCTATGACATTAATGGAACCTTAAAAGTTCATTGTAATTTTTAACAATACTTACAGTTTTCTATCGGTACATAACATGTTATGTACGAAAATTAATGTAAATTTTTTCTATCCTGTGTGTGAATAATATGAACTAATAAGCATTACAAGACATTCAGACTAATTCTACTTTATATTTAAAAGTAAATGAAGGAAAATACTATTGAAGTGCTTTGTGTGGAGTGCGGAATTGTATGGGGGCAGAAACATGGACATTACGACGAAGTAAAGAGAAACGAATAGAAGCATTTGATATGTGGTTATGGAGAAGACTGGAGCATGTGAAGTGGACAGACAATAAGAAATGAAGCTGTGTTGGAAAGAGTGGGTAAAGAAAGAATGATGCTGAAACTGATCAGAAAAATAAAAAGGAATTGGTTGGGTCACTGGCTGAGAAGAAACTGCCAACTGAAGGATACACTGGAAGGAATTGTGAGCGGGAGAAGAGTTCGGGGTATGAGAAGGTATAAGATCATAGACGACATTAAGGTGTATGGATCATATGAGGAAACGAAGAGGAAGGCAGAAAATAGGAAATATTGGAAAAAGTTGGATTTGCAATGAAAGACTTGCCCTTGGGTAGAACACTAAATGAAATGTATATATGTATGTATGTATGTTTTTTTATGTTATGTTTTATTTAACGACGCTCGCAACTGCAGAGGTTATATCAGCGTCGCTGGATGTGCCGGGAATTTTGTCCCTCAGGAGTTCTTTTACATGCCAGTAAATCTACTGACATGAGCCTGTCGCATTTAAGACCTGGCCCAGGATCGAACCCGGAACCTTGGGCATAGAAGGCCAGCGCTATACCATCTCGCCAAACAGGTCGACTGTATGTACCTATGTATGTATGTATGTATGTATGTATGTATGTATGTATGTATGTATGTATGTATGTATGTATGTATGTATGTATGTATTCATTTGTGAGTTGTGATATTCTCCAGTGATTTAGTACGAAGCATGTTTACATGTTGCATTAGTATTTACTCAGTTATTTATAATACATTTTAAAATCTGGTTGATATGATTCACATTCTGCGGTTTTTCGAAGGGATGTTAGCGGGTTTTCATTCTTCTGAGTTGGCAATATTGTTTTCCACCATGTACAGAAACGGAAATAAAATTTGGAGCTCCTTTATTTTCAGTTTAGCTTAGAGCGTATTCCGAATCTCAGCGCTGAGCAATCTGATGGCATCACGGTGTTCCGAATTTCAACGATGACGTCATTGATGCTCCACCGGTGTCGCACCGGTTCCATCAGCATACAGAGGTGGTGGCAATATCCATCAGTGAATCTGACTGGTTCTTGTATAGGGCGGGAATTAGCAGACGAATGGCATCGTGCACTGTTGTGTCATGGCGGTGTGTTCTGCTTTGGTTCTGCTGTGTTGTTTGTAATGAGCACAACGTAAAAACAATATGTTAATGGCTTATGAGCGAACAAGTCAACGGACCAGTTATTACTACCGGTTCAAGAAATAAATTGTTTATGCTCTCTTTCCTTTGAACGAGATGACGGGACGGAAATTTCGCAAAATCTTGCTAGCGTAGCTTAAACAACAACTTGTACAGCCTGATAGCCATCGAACCTGCCAGCAGTTTTGTTCCTATTTCGCTGCAACGTGACTCCATTGTTGTCCACCGGTCAGGTGAGATTCGGAATACGCTGTTAGAAAACACTGCGCATGTGCAGTAAACGAGAGCCCATGTATGTATGCTACTTGTGGACAGTCGTGCGATATTGTTGTCCCATCAAGACTCGTTCAGATTTTAATTCCGTATCTGTATGGATTGAGATTATGTGAAACATTATCTGTATATTTTATATTTTAAGTGAAAATCAATCTTGGATTTATCTTTTAGATAACTAGATTTCTTTTTTATTTTACAATCAAAGACACTGATAAAAAATTCCTGTATTAGAATTGGGACCTCCCGAATACAAATCCAGTGTTTTGCTACTAAGCCACCGCTTTCGGGCCCTTTCTGTACTATAATTTTTAAAAGACATTAATTTTTGGTGAAAATTATTACTTGAACATCACTCTCGAATCAATTGCCTTGTGCATACTTAACGTGAACAAAATCCTTCCAAGAGTTAAGAGAAACATACAGACTTTTGGTACAATATAACCTCGTTAATATGAAATAACTGAAGCTCAACTCTGTTTCAGTCAGCAAATATTCGTAATATTATATGATACTTTGATTCCCGATTTACTACTTTGTGCTGCTTTGCTGTACCACGTATTAATTTCTTTACTTGTATTAAACAGTGTTGTGCCCTATTATTTGTTATTTGTTACAATACAATTTTTCCTTTGTCCCATTCCGATTACGATAACCGACATTTCGAAATACTGGAATTGGAATTAACAAGGTTGTGCTATCATACATTTTTGTGAAAATTTTGACACGTATTTTTCCAGCATAATAATAACTTGCATATGTTTATACTTTGTATCATGGCAGACTAATGTTGTTCCATGTATTAAGCATGTTCCAGTGAGTGATTGAATGATCTGATGATGGCATTAAATGCTGACAACGTTAATCATAACAAAAATGTTAAATAGTTATTAACACTATTTTACCATTTTATAAGCAAATAGACGGTCCTATATATCCATACTTATATTAACATTTTTAATGTTTCCGTTACTTAAAAAGCAATCTGTTCGCTTTCAAAAGCTATTAGAATTTTTAATATATGCCTAAATTCATGTAAAATATTGTCGTCCGATATGAAAATTACCAGTTTTTCTTTAAGTCTTTATTTATTTATTTATTTATTTATTTATTTATTTATTTACTTATTTATTTACTTATTTATTTGTTTGTTTGTCTATTTATTTATTTATTCATTTATTCTTTTTTCTTTCTTTCCTTCTTTCTTTCTTTCTTTCTATCTTTCTTTCTTTCTTTTTTCTTTCTTTCTTGCTTTCTTTCTTTCTTTCTTTCTTTCTTTCTTTCATTCATTAATTTAATTTGGAATGGGTCTCACAATTCATACTGTTGGCTAAAATATGGGTGTTATTTCTTACGAAGGCAAGACTAATCTCTCTGCATTCCACTGTCATTAGGTAACAGTACAATATATCGCAGAATGCAGAATGCCGACTAAGGCTTCGACAACATTGATCCTAGTACCAACTAGATAGTCTTTCTCTATAGATGTCGGAGAAATGTAGCCGTGATGTTATCCTGTAGACAGGCTGAGAGAAGAAGCTTCAGACATCTTGCGAGCAAATTGAGAACTATTCTCAGTCGCAAACTGCATTTGTCGATAATGTCGGGGAGTTGGGTATTTTACATTTCAAGTTGAAGATTGAAATATTCACGTGCCTTAAAAGATTGAAAGTGAGCGATACCCTATAAAATGAACGTCACAAAAGATATACTTTCGCATTAAAATTTTCATTCGTTTCACAATAGACCATTTTATTCATATTGCGAGTATGATTCCAATTTGTCATTTTTATTCATTATTATAATCATCACCATCATAATTATTATTATTACTATTATTATTATTATTATTATTAATTTATCATGTTATTAATAATAATAATAATAATAATAATAATAATAATAATACTCTAGTAATGAAACGAGCTATTAAACTCCAAGAACTGAAATCAGCCATAAAGGTCACATAAATAAAATGTAAGGATGCCAGCTATCTAGTGGAGAACGAAATAGCTCCTTCTCTTAAGCCTTGCAACGAAGGAGAGTTTTTTAAAAGCATAATGATCAAGGTGGCTGAAATAATTTGTCCAATGAAAGCTGTTAATTAATTTTGAAAAACTGCGCTTTCTGGACCAAATATCCAGAAGAGAATTCAGGAGAGTTCTAATTGTATTCATGAGGAATATTTTTAAAAAGGCAAGAAAATGTATGTATATACAGGGTGTTTCAAAAATACGGGGCATAATTTCAGGTATGTATTTCCCACGCGTAGACAATCAAAATAGTTCATTACAACATGTGTCTGGAAATGCTTCATTTCCGAGTTATGGCCTTCACAACATTGAAATTCACCGGAACGTTTTTCTTTCCGCAGGTCGTTGTCATTACAGAAGATGTTCAAATTGTCCAACTCCTGCTTGAATACAGACCTCACATCGATGTCTCATTGACCTGCGAACACGATCCCAAACTCCAGGAGTATTGCGTATATCCTCAGAACATGCCACAATTCGATTCCGAAGGGATTCCAAATCAGGCACCGGAGACGAATAAACCAATGATTTTAAATGGCCCCACAAGTAGAAATCGAGAGGGTTCAGATCAGGTGAGCGTGGAGGCCAAGCAATTGGGCCACCTCTACCTATCCATCGACCAGGAAACCTTCGATCCAAGTACCGGCGAGCCGTACGACTGAAGTGTGCAGGAGCGCCATCATGCAAGAAGTGAATGTGTTGACGATTGATCAGTGGAGCGTCTTCTAAAACATGAGGTATGGTTCCGGTGAATTTCAATGTTGTGAAGGCCATAACTCGGAAATAAAGCATTTCCGGACACATGTTGTAATGAACTATTATGATTGTCTACATGTGGGAAATACATACCTGAAATTATGCCCCGTATTTTTGAAACACCCTGCATATATATATATATATATATATGTATATATATATATATATATATATATATATATATATATATATATAATTGGTTCTTGATGACAGTAGTGACATTACTGATACGGCAAATCTTCCGATTTTTATTCGCAGGATTGACGAAGAACCCAATGTTAGTGCACGAACCACCACTGGTTGTAGTTTTCATGCCATGTACCTCTCCCCCGCCTCCTTACTTCTTAGACTGTCTCTCACGTGTAATCACTGCCGTTCGAGTTTTGGTCACCGCTGGTTTCCCTCTGTCAACAATCTCTGGATTCATGAATGCTACTCGGATCACTTCGTTAATCATCGAAAACTGAATGCCAGTCGACATTCGAGGAATGCTATGAAATCATGACTGAATTATGTAGATACCTAATGTGGGGAAAGAGGAGAACTTTGAGAAAAACCCTTGACCGCCACAAGTGTCACTAGAGATTTTTCATATCCAGGTCTGACCGGGACTCGAAACCGGACCATCTGCGTGAGAAGCTGAAGGTCTAACCACTTAGCTACCGCAGGGACGTATCTGATCTTTGGATATGTTGTTACACATACAAGCAAAAAAGCAAGTAATTTAATTGTCACAACATAATGTAGGTCATACCAGGAAGACTGAAGCAACACCAGTAATTTCCTCCATCTAACCTTGTGAGCTGTTAAGCAGATCGTTATGCTCTTTAACGAGTAGGCCAGTCTAAACATGGCGTTCAATTAATTGAAGAGTAACATAGTAACTCATACATCATCATGAGGTCGAATGTTGTCACAACACTGAGAAGCCTCCGCATGTACAGATCTCGAGTCGTCTTCTGTATAAGTGGTGCCTCGCCATACGTAAGTCTCATTGAACCTGTTACGTATTTCAAACTGTTTGTTTACTATTAAGTGTAATAATGACGACATCCAAAAACCATGTCGATGGTAGGTTGCTGTAGATTCAGGAGTAGATGCGTAAGTCTCAATTTCGTACAGGCAAAATTTAGTCGCTATTGCATACAGTCAGGTGTAAAAAAAGAAAAGAAATACAATTCTCAGTTTTCCTTCACACTTCATCCAGGCTTAGTACTGGCAGAGTTTAAGATTCTGGTGTGTTTAAAATTGTGAACTGTAATTTTTAGTAATAAAATTGTATATCAAAATTATAAATTTATAGTTTAAAGCAATTAGTCTAATTTAGCAATGCTTCAAATTCTTTTTGTGCGAGATAGTGCGTATTTGCTTGGTTTCCGCACAAAACAAATCCGCGGAAAGTCTAAAATTCAACATTCAGTATTCCCAACCTAACACACATAACAATTTCCCTCTTCTTACCGCTTAAATGACATATTGATTTTACTGCTTTAGGCTTTTAACATATTATTTTTAGAGACGTTCAATATAGTAATAATTATAAATTGGAAATTTACCACTGCAATTTTTACCTAAATTGCACTGTTAATAATTGTTTTTAAATATCTGCAAAAATTAAGTAAACTCTACAACTCCACTAAAGTTACTGCATTCGTGATGCAAGTAACATTAAGGAAGCCGTGAAAAAAATCAACAAGATTCCAGACTCATCCATAGTGCTAATGCTTCAACTTCGACGGAAATTGGGAAATCAATATTCATGCAAAAAAGTTTCACAATAGAAAAAACTGGTGATGGTGCTCCAGTGACTCTGAATAACTGCACAAATGTAACAATTAATTTCAATGTGCAGAATTAGATGTCAAAGATATTTTCCATTTCTAAACATTTCCTTGACCGGCAAAATTAAACTTGCCGATGTTATTACTGCAATATGTTATATAAATGATATTGTTAAAATAT
The DNA here is from genome assembly GCF_040183065.1 of Periplaneta americana. Taxonomy (NCBI): domain Eukaryota; kingdom Metazoa; phylum Arthropoda; class Insecta; order Blattodea; family Blattidae; genus Periplaneta; species Periplaneta americana. The sequence continues at coordinate 46,708,490 of NC_091123.1, forward strand.
TAAAATGAAAAATAAATCATTACATAACCTTACCGTTTGTTTTAAGTTCGCATTTATAGACTGGGGGAAAAAAGACAGACGTATATCACGGTCTGCTGGAGTATAGTAAACACAGAAAACATTTTAAAGCAACGATGTTGAAGATAGATATTTTTGTTTTGCAAATTTGCCGTTATTGAACAGAAACCAAGATGGAGATTTCATTGCAACTAATTATAAATTCCTCTTTCAGGTATGTAATAAACGATCTTCGCACAAAATAATTTACGATACACGAGTAGTATGTTTTCTTTCAATTCTCGGAAATTAAAAAGCTCAACTACGTTTCGCTTTTTCAAACTTTTCCTCGAACATGAAACTTCAACATACCGCTCTTTTAACGCATATTACTATTGTATTCATACTCATCCAGAATGTGGGTAATTCTCTCGTCTAACTGAATAATTATACCTGTGTCCACAGAAACACTATGTGATTATAAACTGCAATGGGCCTAATTTTGTATGTGTATTACGAAATTCATACCGGTGCCATTAGAAAGAACGGCTAAAATAATTTCAGAGGATGTGTAATTGTAATTCTTGGCTGAAAACAATAGATGATACCACAAGAAAAAATAAGACTCTATTCCCGCTCTTTCGCTTGTCATTGTGGCAATGTTGGATAGCAGCAAATTGTGTTAAATGGTGTAAATGTTTACATTTCAATTCAGTATGAATTCTGTAGCATTTAGAGAGTTATGGCGAACTCACAGGAACGTAGTTGGTGTGTATTGGAATACCATAGCACACGGAGTGTAGTGAGAGTTCAGCTTGTCTTCAGACGGGAGTTTCAATATGCGGTACTACTGACAAGACGATTCTGAGATGTTACAATACACACCAACTACGTTCCTGGGGGTTCGTCATAACTATCTAAATGCTGGAAAATTCACACTGAGTTGAAATGTAAATATTCACGCCATTTAACATATTAGTTTGATTCTTTCCAACAATGCCACAATGACACGCGAAAGAGAAGAACAGCGTCTTTTTTTTTCTTATAGTACCATCTATTATTTTCCGTCAACAATTAATAATTACATATCCCCTAAAATTCTTTGAGCCGTTCTTTCTAATGGCATCTGTGTGAATTTCGCAATACTGCAAATTACAGCAGTTTATACTCACGGAATGTTTCTATTGAAGTATTTCTTCCTTCGTTTTTCCATTACTTATTTAAATCAGATGTCAGTAGAGATAGGTCACTGATTTTTACCTCTATGATGAATTTCTTTGTTAATTTAAATGTATTGAATGCTTCGAATGGTCCACTAGTTTGTTCAGTTTTGAATTCCAACAATATCGTTCGTGCGATGCGGCAGCTTAAGGCACTTAGTCCTACATTTCAAGTCCAGACGGCCAATGGTCAACAAAGTAGTCATAAACTTCTGTGAATTTATCATATTTCGGTGATAAGCTCTATGGGCCGTATTCATAGACATTTTTAGCGCGGGCTTCCGGTGGATGATCAGCGTTTTTCGTATTCATAAACCAGTGTTAGCGATAGGATATGATTTGAATTCTGTAGGCCTACTAGTAACCAGTGGATAGCCGGGGCTAGCTTAGTACGCTCGTAGCGCGTGCTGCCAAATGTCTACGAATAGCACCCTGAATTTCCAACCAAACGTCTTCCACATCTTTAATTCGTAAATAGACTAGTGGAGCACATATTCTTACATCATATCTGGTGAAATCAGAGCGACATGTCTTTCTATGCTAGCCTTTAGGTCAGGTCGTCCTCTCCCTGGTGCGACATATAATTCACCTGTTTCCTCGAATTTTTTCATCATCTTCTTCAGCCCATTAATTGACATGAGGCCTCTTCTCAACTGTTTCTGTCGGCGACATTCCCGCGATGCAGCGTTGCTATTGCTGCCATACAGTGCAACAGGAAGAACATACTGACGTCAGGGTTACAGATAATTCGCGGGTGCTCGTGTAAAGGGGGTTAAGTTGATTTGGCTAAACTGGAATAAGTACAGATTTGAACTATCCACAATTACTTTTCTCTAGTGTTAAAGGGGTTAAGTCATTCTTCCATCTATGATGCAGTTGCAGTGCTCCATATTTTGTGACAAAGGGGTTTTGTTCAGTACCAAAGGAGAGAAGTTTACAAACCTTGCAATTTGACTTAACCCCCTTTACACGAGCACCCGCGAATTGCACGTTTTGACTGCTTACAGCGCCATATTTACACCTGATGACGAGACTTGGAACTAATTATTTTTAGGCATAATTCGCGAGCGTATTGGTTAATTAGCATATCTACTGTACTCCAACCACGAGAAAGTCTTTGGGGACTGAGACGAAGCGGGGTAATGCTGTGAATGAATGTTGATGTCATAAGATGTCATAAGGTCACACACGTGGGTACTCGTATCTGTATTGGCTAGCTCTCACAGCACAAACAATAACATTGATACACACATTTATACTACCCTAGTTACAAAATTAGATCACTGTTAATCTCCTAGGGCCGTATTCATAGACATTCTTAGCGCGGTCTTTCGGTGGATGATCAGCGAACTAACGTTTTTCGTATTCATAAACCAGTGTCAGCGATATGATATGATATGAATCCTGTTTAGCACGCTCGTAGCTCGGGTTAGCGAAATGTCTATGAATAGCACCCCTGCTCTTTTAATCTCTCCATACAGGAAATAACATATGCAGGAGAGCGCATGGTTTTTAAACTGACGTTATAACGGTAATATTATGTATCTACTTCGGTCCAATAGATGACGCAATAGTGAGCACATTCCTTTCACGGTTGATCTCCTGGTTGAAGAACAGTACGAGGTTTCACACTCCTACGATCATTAGAATCCGTGCTATGCCACGCTAAACACGTCAGTTTAATTATAACCACCCTGTATATACCTTTTTTAAGTGTATTTCAAATCTAGTTGACTAAGTCTTACAAAATCCAAACCAACACAATGCTGAAGAGTTTGACTTAACTACAGGGATTTTAGCATATATATCCGCTGTCGCTCTTTACTTAATTTTTATACAGTAGGTACTCAAAGAAATTGTTCCTTAACTGGTATTTTATTGAAAACTTATGAAGAAATATGGAAGTTTAATTTTTGGCAAGACATTGCACATTTCTTGCAATAAACTATCAATTTTTAAGCAAAAAAAATATATATCACCTATTTTATAATTTTGAATCAAATAATATGCAACAATTTCTTTGATTACTGTAATAAATTGACACTAAAATAATAAAATTGTATAGCCTTACTCTCTATGAGTTATTTTTTAAATTGTATTCACGATCACTTGGCCTAAATAATTCGTTAAATTTTGTTTGTTTGTTTTTAGCAAAATGAATTGGCCTGAAGCGTATGAGCAACAGTCAACAGAAATTGAACACTTGACGCCTGCACAGTGGTACGACAGCAATGGTACAGCATACATTTAATTAAACAGTAATTTAATATATTGATAATAGTGTGTACCAGTGGAAGAACTTAATGCCAGATATAATGAGTGTCCATCAGTAAAGTTCATCCGGCAGTGTTTGCTGTCGACAATTATTTTAATAACTTTCTTTGTTGACGTACTCATTTTACTTACTACTATAGACAAACAAATGGTACTCACCATTACATCAGATGATAGAAGTGTTCACTTTCGGATCTTAAACAGAAAGTTAGGTCCGGAGACCTAGGAGGCCACAAACCCTTGCTAATTATTCTGTCGTCGAACACTTTACGTGAGGAATTTTTAAGAGTGATTTTCCACATAACTATCGTAAGTGAAAATTATTTGTTCTAAATTGTTCCGAATTCTTACCATATTACACAATATTACAATTATTATGTAATTAACAACGTCAAACAAGCACCACACAAAAACTCAACTGCCTACGAAACCGGTTATCAGCTAGCATGACTCGCTGCAGTATTACCAGTTATAGTTTATCTTCTAGAACAATTATTCAAAATACATAGTAGGCCTATATTGATTGGAATTCAAACCGAACGGAAAAATTGTACATTAATTGAAAGTGACTCCCATTCTTTTAAAAATAGCAATGTAGGCTTAGCAAACTAATTACTTTTAACATGTAAACAGAATGTTCCGATCAAAATTCACAAAATTAATCATAATACAGAGTGATTCAGGAGTAACAATAAATATTTTACATCTACTACAAGCCTTAAAAGTGACACTTCACTTTTTCAGAATGCTAGTATATTCGATAATTTTACACATTCTCCCGGTTCTGCTCAAAACAGTAAGGTTACAAATAAACCTCTACTTATTGTTTCATCCAGTTTTCCATAATGGCATTGCTAACAATATTACAATTTGTTAAATTTGTTATATAAATATTTTTTTAAGTTTCCTATGTTAATTGAAACTATTATCTTAGTTAATGACTAGTTTCAGCGTAAATTCCGTCATCTTTAGATTTATAATGAGATCCTGCCCTTGTTTCCGGTTTCTTCTTGTTGATGCTTTGCTGGATATCCAGTTATGATCGGTAGTGTTGTGTCAGGAAGGGTGTGCGTTTGAAATTTAGTTGTGTGTTGAGTATACGTTGTACACGTGCTTTTGTATGTCTGTATATTTCGTATTGTTTTAATGTGTTTCATTTCTGGCTTTTGGGATCAACGTGTAGAATTTCCATGTTTGTTCCTATATTGCTGTAGTTATGGTTGGTGTTGATTTGTTCTACGTAGGTGGAAGTATTGTATGATTTGGTTATGTCTGTAATGTAGGCTATATTTTGTATAGTGTTTCAAAATATCTCCCAGTTTGTCCAATATGGAAGTCGTTACAACTATTGCATGTTGATTTGTAAACTTCAGTTAAGTTGCATTTTGTTTGTCTTATTTGTGTGTTGAGTTGTTTTTAGTATTTTTTGTGTTCTGTATGCAAAGTTTTATTTCAACACTACCGTTCATAGACGCACTCTCATCAAAGCAGAAAAGGAGAAACTAGAAACAAGAACTATAAATCTGAAGATGGTGGAAATTAAGCCGAAACTAGTCCCCTAAGGTAAAATATTGTAGTAGTTTCAATTAAAACAAGGTATTTTTATAACAAATTTAGTAAATGAAGAGTCCACTGCAAGAATGATGGATGTCACTTTCCTGTCGAAAATGAACCAAGACTGTCAATGCATAGCTTAAGACATATAGAATGTACATAGAAAGTTAGATGGGATTAACACTGATAGTCTTTGTCTAGTAATGATCGGAAAATCACAGTTAAGCTTTGAGAGCTAAGCATTTCAAACTTTCAATTGCTTCTCTTGAAAAATGTGTTCCAAATGACATCCATCATTCTTGCAATGGACTCTTCAAATAATAATTAATGAAACGTTAAGAGCTTGTAATCATAATCAAGATGTATAATTACAATTAAAAATTTTTGTCCCATCTCTAGCTGTTATTCACTTTTTATCTTATTGTATCTCAACTACTCAACGATATAGTGATATTACTCTTTCCTAAATTGAACTACATTATTTTCGTAAATGAAGATCGAACCTCATGAATAACATGTGCAATTTTACAGGCGAATACATTTACCCAACAATGGTAAATGAAGAGGAATATGAGACAACTAATGACACGGAAGAAGACAATGGAAACTACTGGGTAATTCGAAACTTCCGCATCTCTACAATTCACGTCATAATAGCGCTGACAGGTAATTGTAATAACTGTCTAGTGCTGCAATTTATATTTTCGAAATATCCCCCTTTCGGGCGATATCATGGATAGCTCTGAATTTAGTATTTTTTCGCATAGGCCCGTAAAGCGAAGAAGTTTACACGATACCTACCTCTTATGATATTTATATTAAGTAAAGACAGATTAAACTATAGTATCAATATAAGTAGATATATTAATACCGTTATTGGCAATAATTTTTTGACAGAGTGGTAATATTGTAGCAGGTTTTCTGCAATTCTTCTTTTGTTTCTAGGTGTGTGTTTGCTTCTCATCATCTGCATCATTAGTTTCTTATGTTTTCGTATGAAGAAACGGAGAAGCAACACCATGGAAATGAGAAAGGCAGCTTACAGTAATCGAGTGGATTCAATTACACCAATTAACAAAGAAAAGGTAATTAATTTGGAAACTTATTTAATTAAGTTAATTAACCATATTTGGGGACATAACAAGAAAACTGCTTTGAGACCTTTACTAATTATTCGGAATATACTGTAGTTTTAAGAAATCTTTCTCCTGTATAGCCAGAGAGAGCATTTTGTAATTCTTCGCATTTTTTTTTTCTCTATTTCAGTACTTAGCCCTATATAAAAGTCACGTGGCACAGTTTTGAGGGATCTCAAACAGAAAATGAAACGATATTATGAAACTAAAAGTCGCATATATATATATATATATATATATATATATATATATATAATTCTGTGGTGTTTTGTCAAAAGATGATAACTCCAAAAATGGTCCTTTTTAGCTGAAAGTGCAGCCCTATATAAAAACAGTTCTCTTTCGTTTAGTATGCCGTGATATCTGCATTTAATCTCATGTTATTTTCATTCACATTTTTATGTAAACTAAATTATAACTTGTACAGAAAAAGTGAAAATAAAATTGTTTTTATTTTCAAAAAAGATTTTTCGGAGTTATCATGTTTTGACCTAACACCATAGATTTACGAACATAAAAACAAAAAAAGGGGGATTTTCTTAATTTTTCACAAGTATTTCACCATAGTGTACTCTTAAACGAGTATATATAAAGAAACAATGTAAAAGAATCTGTTCCTCTATTCACTGTTTGATTCGCTTAAGAAACTTCTTGCCCCAGCAACTAAAACTTACCCTAGTACAAACCCTAGTAATGCAGCACTTCGATTATTGTGACGTTTTGTTAAGTGACCTAAGTTCAGAACTCAGTCAAGTTACAGCGAGTTCAGAATATGTGCGTCAGATATGTGTGCAACATCCGACGATATGATCACATATCACCGTCCTTCGCAAGTCCCTCGTGGCTCCGACTCAAAGAACGCAGAACAATACACTCTTTGCCTTTACTCTTTCAAATTCTGCACACCTCAACACCAAATTACCTTTCGTCTCGTTTCTCTTATCTATACTCTAACCACGACGTAAATGACAGATCACTTATCTGTGGCACGTTAAGTATACTTCTCCATAGAACATCTCGTTATTAATCATCTTTTACAGTATCCACCTCGCGACAATGTAATTCCTTGTCACACAGTATTAGGGGCTGCAAGAAAATAAACATTCTTAAAAATAGCTTAAAGGATAACCTACTTAGTAATTCACTCTAATTATACTGACTTAAACGGTCACTGAATATATGGTAACTTCTTTCTTTTGACTGCTGTATTCTCAAAATTGTCTCACAATAATGTCTTTCTATTATCAAACAATATTTGAAATATATTAACATTCTATACAGCTATTTTAGTTTAATTCTGCTACACAATTTGTATTTCATTGTTTAATTAATGGTTCATAGTATTTTACCGTTTAATTCACAAGTAAATATTGCATACACGTAACTTTTATCTAAATCAAATTGTTGTATTCTTTGTAGCTTGTGTCCATACTGCCAGCTAAAATAAATCATTATTATTAGAAATTAAATATGTTTGAGATTTTTTGTCAGCTTTTCTAAGTTTTCAGGTTATTTTACTGGGTTTTTCTTATCATAGGTAATTTTTAGGTCACTAAAATCCGGGCCCCATATTACAACACTTTTATTTTGCTATTCGAGAGAGGTTTTATCCCGGTCTATTCATTTCTGTTTATTGTAACCAAAGTCTCGAAATGTACTTATTATGTTTTCAGTTCTGCATTTAATGAGGGAGAGAAAGTTACGCTGTTATATCGGAAGTTGGTTCTGTCTGTGAGAGCGAAAGTTGCTTACAGGTTTATTTTCTGTGCGTTTGAAGCAGGCTGACGCGAACACGGGAGCTCTGGTAGCGGTAGACCACACGTACTCTTCGGGCCTAGACGAGGCTAGGCAGAGCGAGTCTAATGGCGAAACACCGCAGAGCTTCAGACCGAGGCTGCAGCCCACCCGCAATCTCGTCACCGTCACTGTTAGAGTATAGATTGCAATTTCATGGACCCAACTCCCACGAAGATGGAAATATCACAGGTGAAGTTGGTAGCTACACGTTCTGTTACTTAGCCTAAAACAGTGTGAGATCATTGCATTGCTTTTCAAATACAGGAACATCATTTTATTTTTACTTCAATTTTTATTGTACCTGAGTTTTTGAATGTACTTCACTCCCACCCCTTCTACTAATGAAGTTCAACCACACAGATCCAAGACCTCATATACAGTCATAGTAGCCTTACGGTCATAGTAAACAGTACGTTCCAAAAATATGTTCGCGTTTTCCAGTGACGAAAGAGCTTTCAATATTGCATCATTTTCCATTTGCCTACGTCGCATCCCGGTTTCCTCCACCTGCTTCTATTCCCCTCTCCGTAAATGCTAGTGGCTGGCCTGTCTTAGCTCTTTTCTGAGAACATTAATTTCTGTTAGGAATTGGACGTCTACGTAATATTATACTCATACAATTGTTTAAAATAACTTAAATAAAAGGGCCTCGTTAGGTAATTAACTGTCACATGATTTCCTCCCTTTCTACGATGCTGCGACGTAACCACTTGGACGGACAGTAGATAGCATGTCTGAGTAATTTTATCTTTTCGGATCGGGCAGAAGTGAAGATTGAATTTACAGTATGTAAGGTCTCTTTTGTAGAGTAGGTACATTATTATATCAACATGAGTTACTGATACGAAGTACGAACCTGGTAATTGGAATTACAGTGCGTGCAATAGTCTATAGTGCGATAATATGCACATTAGAACTGAAGCCTGTATCGAAATGAACGGCCACCATTTTAAAAAAGTGTTTAAATATCCATATTATGATTATTTTTCAATTTAAGCTAATGTGCTGTAGACAGTATAATATACACTGCATAATGAATACGTCCGAATGGACAGCTCAATTCGTGAGTAAAAACACTCATTGTTAATATTGTACTGTATTTTGATTAAATAAAAACCTAATGAAAATGATCAAACTCAAAAGCGCAATATTTCCTACTTTACGTAAATGTATGAACTACTTTTCTCCTCTCCTATACCTAGTAAAGTGATTTGTTTGTATATTACGCCAGTATCATCGAACTCCAGTCGTGGAAGGAGGTAGCAAACGGCGTTGATCCAGAAGTATAGGCAAGTTAATATTAAAAATGTTAGTAAAAATAAAATGATGTCCCTGTATAATGTATATTCTTTTAACTTTCGGTAAGTGAAAACTAATGTGAATAATTCAAAATCTTAAATCTAAAGTTTCCATTTCGAAGAAAATTCCCACATTTTAAACTGCAGCCGGTTATACAAAAGAAATATAAATTTTCAATATATTATAGCAGTGATGCTGCTGACAGGAAGTCCAAAGGAGGATGGCATTGGCAAGGGAAGCTTTCTGCGGACCTCTGCAAAAAATTAAGGAAGAGACTAGTGAAGTGCTTTGTGTGGTGCGTGGCTATGTATGGGGCAGAAACATGGGCATTACGACGAAGTGAAGAGAAGCGATTAGAAACATTTAAAATGTGGATATGGCGAAGAATGGAGCGTGTGAAATGGACAGACAGAATAAGAAATGAATTGTGTTGGAAAGAGAGGTTGAAGAAATAATGATGCTAGAACTGATCAGGAAGTGAAAAAGGAATTGATAGGGTCACTTGCTAAGAAGAAACTGTCTACTGAAGGACGAACTGGAAGAAATGGTGAACGAGAGAAGAGTTCGGGGCAGTAGAAGATAGTAGATGATAGACGACATTAAGATATTATGGATCATATTCCGAGACTAAGAGGAAGGCAGAAAATATAACAGATTGGAGAATGCTGGGTTTTCAGTGAAAGACCTGCCATTTGACAGATCACTATATAGCAGTGATGTAAAGAAAAGAGCACGTGAATGACCTTGCGTGTGGCAACTTGCGGCAGTATGCTACCTGGCTAGAGTGATCTGCTTTTGTCGGCCACAAAGAACATAAAACAGGGGTGAGCAAATTACCGTTTAATTTTCAACGCTTAGCAGTAAAACAGTTTTGACAGTACAATGGACTCCCCTAAGTTCGACAAAACAGAATTGAAAGTTCAGTTCAATAAGGGTAGTGGGTGTGGCAGGTGAAATGAATACAAATTCTTATTGGTTATCCATCAACGAATACAGTACTGTACTTGCATTTCCTGCCCGCCCCGAGACTTTTGTATGCGCTTCTAGTACCGCATTTGGTTTCGACAGTTCCGTCTCACAAACGGCACAATTCTCAAATAGAAAAAGAAGAATTCATTAATTTAAAATCAGTGTTTAAAAATGCATGTCCTAATTAATAAAATATTCTGTTTTCCTTTAACAAAATTATCACTACAAAAAACAGAACTAATGCCCATTCAAATCGCAAACCCATTTCTTATTGCCCGTATAGGGACGTGTCTAATTCTCCTACGTAAGCAGTCGAACTATAGGAATGTCGAACTTGATTTCTGTCGAAGTTAAGAGCTTCCACTGTATTTTAAAATTATTCGTTTATCACGTGGTCATACATTGTGGTATTTAGATCGGAAAATTATATTTTAATGCAGGGGTGCCGTTGAGGGGAACGAGATATGGCGGTACTACTCCCACCATAGGGTCTTAGGCGAAGCACTGCCCCCCCCCAAACTTTTCTCAACTCTTTTTTTTCTAATAACGTTAGAAAATATTGAATTCAAAAGATCTGCTTTGTTTTTGTTTATGATTAAGTTTCTGTGCATAAATTGATGAATTAATGTTTTCAGATCATGTGTCTGGACTATAATATTTATTTTAAATTTCTGAATGTATGAGAATTGCTATACCTCATTTGAGGAATGGAAGCGCTGTAATGTTTCTTTTGTAACAGCCTGTACTCATGTGTTAGAAGTCTGCACAGGTGTTCAGGGCACTACTTGGAAATGTATGAATAACATACTGCACAACAATGCAGAAAAAAGAAAAGTGATCCGGGTATAATGTGTAAACTTAAAAGACGAGATTAAACAAAATAATTAGAGTTTACATTTCATATGATATCTTCAGGAAGGTAAGCTTCATATAAAAAAGTTTCTGTTGGCACTGTTACGTAGGTTCATTGATGTGTGTTTCTATACGAGAGAGAAAAAGATGGAGATTGTTTTAAGTTATGCCCTATTATAATTTGTAGTAGACCTACAGTTCAAGCCCTAAACATCGCGGATATGGATGTAACAGTGTAAGAAACATGCCCCCCCGAAAATACCTTTATTAAATGATCATATTCCGATATAGGCTACTATATCACGATCAAGCTATAACGGGGGAAGAAGGTAAATGATGTCCCCATAACCCTTTATATGGGGATTCTATGGTTTTGCTTCCCCCTCTCGCAAGGAAATGGTTCTCTCTCCGTCTATGCATGGAGTCTCCAATACTATGTTACGTCAGGGGAGGCACGGAACACAAGCAATGACGTCAGTGGCGGACTGTTTACCTTACAAGATCAAAATGTTATTTATGCTCGACCATGCCGAAATGTACTAATTATACACCTGGTAGCAGTCATTAAAGTACACCTACTCATTAAAGTACAGGTCTTCAGCCAATGATAACTCAGCTTACATGTGTCCAGCCAATGAGAAGTCAGCTTTGTACCGTTATAAAACCGCAAGTATCGATTATTCTCGGATATGCAATCGAAAGAGAATTAGCGAAAAGTCACGGAGGCTGAAATCCAATACTGTCGCAGAAGGTTATGTTCTGTTACTATAATAATTAGCGTTAATTGTAAATAATATTCAAATAAATTCAATTTGTCATCTCGTTTTTCAATGTCGAATTCAATAATCAAAGTTATACCACGTTTAACGGGATTACACAAGGTCAATGACATTATTGTTCCTCGGAAAAAATCAATACTTTCGCGTCTGCGCACATCTCACAATTCACGACCTAGAACAAGGTCACTTCCGATCTTGTCAGATACAAATAAAATGTGTACATCTGCATACCGGTAATTTCAAGTTAGAAATATGTTCGAGCATAAAAAGTCGTATGAAACTCGCCTATAATGGTAATTAAGAAGCTCGTATGAAAATTATGAAACTCGCTTGCGCTCGTTTCATAAACATCCATACTCGCTTTCTTAATTACTATCATTATAGGCTCGTTACATAATGTACTATTATTATCTTAACTAAAACATTATATTTCTTACAATAAATTACTTCCAAGAATACTATTCTTTATTCTAAGCAGGTAATGTTGATATTTTAGCAGTTATCTCTTCAATATTTGGTTCCAGTGTACAGACATTTACTAGCAGCACAGAAGATAAATTATAATTACTAATTCGGGACCATCTTGGTGTTTTTGGTATTATTAAAAACTGAATAGAATTGTTCACGTCTGTATGTTGATACAAATATTTATGTGACACGTCCAATGAAATTATGCAAATTAGGAAACCCTTCTTGGCATAGACGGAGAGAGGACCGTTTCCTTGGGGGGGGGGGGCAAAGCAAAACCATAGAATCCCCATATAACGGGATTATGGGGGACATCATTTACCTCCTCCCCCCGTTATAGCTTGGCCGTGGTACAGTACAGTAGGCCTATATCGGAATATGATCATTTAATAAAGGTATTTTCGGGAGGGCATTTTTCTTCCAATGTTACATCCATATCCGCGATGTTACGGATCGAATTGTATAGGGCTTGAACTGTAGGTCTGCTACAAATTATAACAGGGCATAATTTAAAACAATCCCTCTCTTTTTCTCTCTCGTACAGAAACACATAGGCCTATACATCAATAAAACTACGTAACAGTGCTAACAGAAACTGTTTTATATTAAGTTTTCTGAAGATATCATATGAAATTTAAACTCTAATTATTTTATTTAATATTGCCTTAAAGTTTACACATTATACCAGGATCACTTTTCTTTTCTCTGCATTGTTGTGCAGTATGTTATTCATATTTCTCCAAGTAGCGGCCTGAACACCTGCAGACTTCTAACACATGAGTACAAGCTGTTACAAAAGAAACATTACAGTGCATTCATTCCTCATATGAAGTACCTATTCAAAAATTTAAAATAAATATTATAGTCCAGACACATGATCTGGAGACATTAAAATGTCAATTTAAGCACAGAAACTTAATCATAAACAAAAGCAAAAATATATATATATATATATTTTCTAAAGTTAATAAAAAAAAGAGTTCAGACAAGTTTGAGGGGGCAGTGCCCCCTTACGCCCCCATAACTCCGCCTATGCTTCTTGGTTTATCAATTTACATAGCTCATTCTCTGACTCTCCACACCTTCGTCCACGGATATCACTCTGTAAGCAACAATCTCGAAAATTAAATTATTTGTAACTACATCTGGTTTTTTTCTTAAAATTGTAACAGTACGCGCGTGGGCAACGAGAAATCTTCCTATAGGCCTACAGTTTAGAAAATACCATTCCATATATAGACGTATTTTTTAACTGACATCCCCCCTCTTTGTAATATAACTAAAATAAGTTATTTACTTATTAATTCTAGTGTATGTAAATAACAGGAGTAAATGTAAATAGTGTAGCAAGTAATTTTGTGTATATTGTTTTGTAAGTAACTGTAATCCAATTAAACATATTTTGAACTAAAATTCGTAAATATCCTACATTCCTGGCATGATTGTGTATGAATACAATAATCCTGTCTCTATAAAACAATTTAAATTCCCATCCTAGATGCTCTACAGATCTCCTGTCTGAGCGTCAGCTCTGAAACCGCGGTAGGAATTCGGGGTGGAAACCGGTAGACTGTACAATACTTGCTGATTCACGTCCCCCCGCTCCCCACTTCCTCACACGGCGCGGTTTTAGAGCTGGCGCTCAGACAGTAGTCAGTTTTCACTTTTGCATTTGTATTGACTTTGAATTGGTAGATTAATAACGAAGTGCATCAGCCTCGGTTAAATACGTAGTAATCATAAGTTACGAAATGGCGGTTAACAGTAACCGTGCTTTAAAATGTAATTTCTGTGCTCCATTCATAATCACCGATTACTTAAACATGGTTAGCTGACACCTCATTTAAAGTCTATGATGGTACAGTGTTTCTACAGAATGACTAAGGGAAAGCAACCATTCCTCTGCAAAGATAATATTTTGGCGTTGTATTTGTTTGCCTTTTGGGCACTGCTATGATTGCGAGTTGCATTTCTTTCTGTAGAGGTTAATTTTTGGTCCTACATAAATATCTGAGATGATTACAATTTGTTAATAACAAATGCATTTCTTTGTTTTTCAGTGCTGTTAGGTTAAAATCGTGCAAAATGGATTATTAAATGTAAAAATGATTATATCCCAAGTGAGTTTGAAGTATTGATAGGCGTAATTACTATATTTTAATATTTTATAATATATCAAAAAGATGGAATATCCATAAAGGAAAAGGATGAAGAAGATTAGTATGAAAGTATGTACGATCCAGGGAACTGTGTATTATCCTAAAATCCATCCATAACCTTTCTTCGTTCAGCCAGTGACGCAGAGAAAGAGATACTTGAGTGTTTCCACTTAAAATATAGAAAACATCAGTTGCATAGAATCGTAATATAAGCAGGAAAATAAGTCTGTTTCTGTGATATTTTAAGTCGCCCATTTGTTGCAGCAGAAATGAAACTGTAAATTTTGATAAACGAAATCCCTCCTGAAATTTTCTGTCACCTAATTCCTCGTAAAAATTCTCTTTTCTACTAAAGAAATTTCATGCTCACCAACAACTCTATCCAAGTAATTCAAGTACTGTACAATAAAAATCGTCTTCGAAATAATGACCTGTGGATCTGGCCACCATTTTCTTTTGTAGGTATGTATATATTCACACTGCAAATGGGTAAATGCCCGGTGGCAATGATAAGTAATTACACTCAATAATGACAATTAACAGTAAACACAACAATAAATACAAATAATAATAAATTAATAATAATAATAATAATAATAATAATAATAATACCAATAATAATATGTCATACTAAAAATAATAAATAATAATGTTACTTGGATTACTAATCACTGGTTATCTCCTTTAACCTCTCGAATATGGCCGGTTAGAGATTACCGTTGTTAACCCCCTATTTAAGTCCTAACCGAGGTCGATGCACTGTAAAAATGTTTAACCAGGGGTTAAGTGGCAATTTTAACTGGTTGTTACACTAACCGACGTTGGTGTATGTGGGCATAAATCTTGCAGAGTTTACAATATGAATAAATAGATAATGAAACTACTATGATAAGATTGTAATATAATCAGGTATTTACAATTGGAATACCTACACTAAACGTTTACCCATGCTCATTTGATTGTCTTTTATTACCTGACTATTAAAGTAGAGAGAGAATGTATTTTGGCACACGTTTTCATCATCCGCTTACCGAAAAAGAAAATTATTTGAGCGTTCAGTCTTTCTGAGCACAGCATGGTACCTACTGGTCTATTGGTCAGTTTTTTTTTTCATATTCGTCGTCAATTTATCCTGTAATAATGCAAAATATAACAATTTTGATTAATTGTTTATGTACTTATATGAAACAATAAATAAAATGATGATCGACT
The DNA here is from genome assembly GCF_040183065.1 of Periplaneta americana. Taxonomy (NCBI): domain Eukaryota; kingdom Metazoa; phylum Arthropoda; class Insecta; order Blattodea; family Blattidae; genus Periplaneta; species Periplaneta americana. Next base: position 46,724,206 of record NC_091123.1, read on the forward strand.
TCAATATAAACAAAGTCAAAACATTTTTATGTTACTTTTTTTTTGTTATGTTTAATAATCAGAAAACTGGAAGGTGAAGATGGTATCGAAGGAGGAATGTTTTCTTCAAAGAAAGGAAAATGTGTAGGCTACATACGATGAAATGGAAATAATTTAATGGTATAGGTACAGTATAAACTGTCATGAAGCTTATTTTGTTAATGAATTAATATATAAATTTACTTCGGAATATAAATTATAGACCTATAGGCTATATATTTTCACGTGTTAATTAACTAGGTTACCTTGTTGATTGGTTTCAGCCTGTGGGCTATCATCAGAACTGGGTGGTCTTTACGCCTTCTGATTGCGTTTCCTGTGGGGATGTGTTCGTGTAGTGTAATGTGGAGTCAAAAAGTGTGTGTGTTCTGAAATTGAGTTGTGTGTTGAGAATTTGATGCGGATGTGTTTTTGTGTGTCTGTATATTTCGTATTGTTGTAGTGTGTTTAGTTTCTGGTTTTTCGGTGGAGATGTAGAATTTTCATGTCTGTGTTTATGTTGCTGTAGGTATGGTTGGCGTTTGTGATGTTTTCTGCATATGGGGAACTGTTTTGTGATTTGGTTTTGGCTGTGATGTGTTCTTTGTAAATTAAATAAATAACCTAGTAACCTAAATAACCTAGTAGTTGATATAGCATCATTAAATAACCAAGTAAAAACGCAATAATATACCAACCAATTTTTAATTATTACGCATGATAGATAAAATACGGGGAAAAAGACTCTCTGCAACATCTTTTTTGTCCACAATGAAGTCCATCACGACCTGGCTGGGAATCGAACTCGGACATTCTGGATGAAAGATCAGCACGCGTACATGTTGAATGTTATCTACTGCTTAGCCACGACTGCCTCCTATATTACGTCAATTTTAAGCTTCGTAAACAATGTAAGTCTAAATTTTCGAGGTAAATAGGACAAGCTTTTTTAATTTTGTACTGTTAATACTTGATTGGCGTAATAAAACAAGAAAATAAAAATGCTAAAATGAGACAGCTATTTCTGATACTGTAGGCACTTTTATCAGAATAAAAAATTGGAACAATTCGATAGTTTTACGAAGGCAGCTACTATTATGTAGTCGCTCTCGGCAACTCAAATGAGAACACGAGGCCGGTTAGCAGTCTTTTCTGTCCTCTTACGTACAAGTCGTGAACTACATTAAGTTCCGTTGAAACATTTAATATTCTGTAGACTTTGCTGTCATCTAGGTACAGTAAAGTGAACTGTTTGAATGATGTGATTATTAGGGGGAGGATTTTTAGTTTCTACACCTTATACTGTACAGTAGTTAACTGCAAGAACTATCGTTAAGTGAAGCAACCACCATGCAGCTGCTTGCAAGTACAGTCGGATTAACTAACAGTTGCAACTGGTTCAGAAGACACTAGAAAGGTATGAAACTATGCGTTGTTCACGCTCAAGATTTTCGTAAGGTGTGTGTATAAATAATTATATATAAAGTACAATATATTTAAGTTATTATTACAAATATATACACAATTTATATTGATAAATATGTTATTTTGTATTAGTTTATGGTGTTTTGTATACACACTACCAGTTGCAGTATAAAATAAAAGTTCATTCAGTGTGTTACAAAAAGGAAAAGGACACAATTTGAACTTAAGCGGCGTTTGTTTTATAGAAAGCTTCCTTCAGCATCACGTGATATAGTAACTGCATACAAGATATAGGCTATCGCAATTTACTGATTGTCTATTGGGTTCCTGTTGCCACACACTATTGCATAGCGACAACGTTTCTCTTCGAGGTACAAAAGAGAAAAATCATATCCTTTTGACATGAAAGATTTACTCTGACGTCACTCGTGGTACCATGGATTCGGAAGTGTAAATGAACTTCGTACCTTGTGGTATTTCACGCAGTCCATCTCACTCCATTTTCTATTTAATATGCCTCGAGGTTTTACAAACAATTGTCTCATATATATATATATATATATATGTATTGGACATATAGGTTATGTGTAAGTTATAATTACATGAATACACTACAGTATTAGAGAATGTAGATACATAACATAGAGTATTTCATTATTTCAATGCCACTATAGATGTTTCATGAAATCATTGACATCCTGTCGATTTTTTAGAATAGATCTACTGCTCAATTATTTCTGCACTAGTTTTGTAACCGTTCTCTCTGGTGCTCCACTTAAGTTTGCTTACTGTGATACTTACTGGAAAAATCTGGCATTAATCATTTTGAAGATTCCGAATGTGTTATTGTTTTGGATACATCTTTGAAGTTAGCTTGAAAGGACAAAAGCTTGTTCAGTACTTGTGTTAAAATTAAGGGTTTTACACTCTTTACTGAAGAATCCTTCTCGGCCAAAATAAAAAAAAAAAAAAAATAAAAAAAAAATTCTGACACTTCTGAATCCTGCCCTCAAAGAGTAAGATATATCTGTAACGATAATGGAATGAGTTTTGGACCTGGAACAAACACTTTAACATTAATAAAATTGAGGTTAAACACTAAAATATGCGGATGAATTCCTAGTTAATCTAGATTATTTAGAATTACAGTATATGTATTAACTAGGAACACAACTGTTGTATTTAACCACTTCCCTTATTATCCCGAGTTAACTCGGGTTGCTAACATGTGTCAAAATTTATTATCCCGAGTTAGCTCGTTTGAGTCCCATTTTCTACTTCATAGTGATTTTTTAAATATGTAAGAAAATTAGTGATGTACAGTGATTCTGCAATATTAAATGACCTCTTTACGAAAATAAAAAAAATATGACACTTTTTTTCACAAAACTGGTAAAATAAATAGTAAGGGAAGAGGTTAATTAGTTGGCTTTTTCATGTAAGCAACAGAGGTGTCCCTACTACTCCGAGCGTTAACCAAGGATCAGGTTTCGTTCAGGTAAATTCGGTTGGCCTTTTTCTATTAAAGATCGAATGCTACTACCGAGGAAATGGTGCTTACATTCCCCCCGAATCGAACGTGGAAAGGTTTTGTGTTCTGTAGTATGAACAGATAACACAGCGTTGGCAAAATTGATGTTTAGGTTAGAGCCTTAGTATACAGCTGACTTCCATTCAGTTCAGTTCGATTAATTTCTTGACAATGCAGTACACAACTAACCTTCATTCATGGCACGTACATTACAAATAAATCGTACAAAATACAGGGTGATTCACGAGGATTTACAGTCCTTTACGGAGCTTATTTTTGAAGACAGATATATCATTTCTTTGATTGGAAAGTATTACGAAGCTAAAAATATGCTGTGAACTTCTCAGTTTCTTCGTACAGACATCGTTTTCTATTTTCAACTAGAAAATTACATTATTCTTACGCACTTATCACAACAATTATTACAAATCACACCACTTCCACCGACTTAATTATTTGCAGTTCAATTTTGCATCCTAATTTTTTTTGGTAGGTTATTTTACGACGCTTTATCAACATGCATCCTAATTTACAGTCTTGAGAGTTTACAACACATTTTAAAAAATGTCGCCGTACACTTGGCCGCACGCTTTGAACGGCACTCGTCGCGCTACGTAACTGCATACGGATATCTTTGATTTCCGTAGCGCTCGCGCTGGCTGCTGACTGCACGCTGACCAAGATCACGCGTTCACAGCAATGCGTTCCAATGACGAAACGTAACTCTGTAAATATTGAGAATAGGGCCCACGATTATATGACATTTTTTGCTCAGAATGTCTTCGGAAATAAGCTCCGTAAAGGACTGTAAATCCTCGTGAATCATCCTGTATATCTTGCTATATTGCTGGGGAAAAATTCTTTGAGTTCAAGAACCATCTGATTCGGAAATCCAAAAGTTACTTACAAAAGCAACAAAAACCTGTTTATATTAAAATAAAATAGAAGAAAAACTGGATGACATAGGCTATAGACTAGAATTATTCTCCCACGACATATTTAAGACCATTAATTCAACAAAAAGATTTAGCTATCCAACAAATAAATTTGGAAAACGATGAAATCGTTAAAATTAAAGTCTTACAATAATAGTCTCTTAAATTGAACGAAATGGACTATATATCTGGGGTTCTGTTCTATCGATAGAGAAGAAATATAACTTATGCCTGGAAACTTTTTCGAAATATATAAAATGTGCATTAGACTATAGTCCACATCTCCAGCACTTTTTATAAGGCAATAAATTACATCTGTAATGAAATGTATGAGTTGCGAGATTTTATTGCCGAAATATGACGCGCTGATTATCGCTAATTGGGCTGTTACTTGCCCATGTCACTTTTCGAACGACGCCGTACTAAGCGAAACCTGTTTCCAGGCGTACACCTTTAGTATTAGTGCATTTTCGATCTTACTATTTTGAACTAAAAAAGAAGGGACAATAAAGAATATAAATACAAAATTGCTATTTTATAGTGATTAACTTTCTATAGCCGCTCTGAAGTTAACATTCTTTTGTTTGCAACATTTAAGTTGAGACTGCAAGTGCCTCATCGAAAGGAATCCCTTGAATGGCACGATCAAGTTTCAAGGATGACACTCTGTAAATTAGCACATCGTCACTAACTTGCTAAGATACATCTGCTCACTTCAAGTACAAAACCGGTAACGTATTGTAAAACAATATTAATAAATTCTTGGAGCAGAAGTTTCATTACAAAGAGAACAACGCCACAAAATCGTCCAGATTTAACATTCACAGTTAAAGAAAAAAATCACTTAGCTAAATTAATATTTATAGGTAAAAAGGTTTTTATATGAAAATTCTATACTATAGCAGAGGGAAGAATTGATTTTCTGTTAGAATTTTATTTAAAAATGTTTTTTGCATTCGATAACACATGTATAACAATCTAAAGTTAATAAAACTACGTGTTTTCTAGTGCAAAAATATTACTCTTATTTTAAGTTACAACCTTTTGTTTGACTGTTTTATGATATTTCTCTTTTTAGATAATACTCCAAATGTACTAATTCAAAATATTGCTACAATTATCAAAATTAAGTACTTCTAAATACTGAAAATTAATTATATCATCTGTTATTTCATGCTCTTTAGCACAGAAAAGAATCATCTAATCTCTTTCCAAGTTTTCATAAATATTTCTGTACTTTTTTTTGGAGTGTATTGACGCAAAGTAATGAGATCCCGTTTCTCTCCACGAATAAATTGTTTCTTATACAGACAAGGCAGATTATGGAAGCTTACAACAACTGGTACAAGTGTTACTCCGGTTCTCCCTCGAGAGAGATTGGCCACGTTTCCTGAATGTCTTGGCTGTAAGAAATTATGACGAGAACATTTGAAATCAAAGTAATGTAATATTTCACTTTAAATTATATAAAATTATTACTAGACATTTTCTAAAGCTCCTAAAAAGATTAAGTATAGTAAGTCTCTGAATGATTGTAGGAGAAAACATGAGAACAGTCCGAATAAACTTAAGGATTATGTTGCAGATGTCATCAAGAAACAAACAGAGTAAAAAGGTTTTAATATACATATTCTACATTTTACAATTCTTGCTATGATTTTGTTTGAAAATGTTTTCTATTTTTACTTTTCATTCCACAGTTGGCCTACATGTACAGTATGACGAAAAAAAAAACGTGATTTTTTGAAGTGAACAAAAAATCCGTTTTCCCGCGCGCAAAAAAAGGTTGTAATCGTTGTTTACATTGTAAGTTACAACCTTTTAGCTACAGACTAATTGCAGCTTTTTTGCTCCAGAAACATTACTACTGACAACTGAAATGTGACTAGCAAAATATCAGGTTTGACAATATTAACTCAATAGACATACTTATGACTCATATAATCGTTCTGAATGAAAAAAAGTACTTTTACTTAAAAATTCGTTTTACAACTTTTTTTCCCCGGGCATTCAACTGATAATGCTGTATGTAGACAGAACATCTTGAAACTGCAAGAACCGAGAAATCCACAAATACAAATATTTAGCTCATAAATAGAAACCGGGTAAATAGAAACCCACACTCTTTGACTCCACATTACACTACACAAACACACCCCCGCAGGAAACGAAACAAAAGGCGCCAAGACCAGCAACAACCAGTTTTGAAGAAGATCAATAACAGATCGAAACATGTTAACAAGATACAGTAATATTTAACACGAGAAAGACATATAATACATATTCCGAGTGATAGGTATAGTGTTAAAAGTTGTGTAATCAAATGTTAATATGTTGGAGATACGTTTCCCATTTAGCACAGAAGAGTCCCAAATCTTCATTGTTTCTTTCCGCATACATAATTCGATTAGGGATATCTGCAGGTACCTGAAATATTTATTTAATGGAAATTCTTATCAAAATGTCAGTAGGCTATCAGTTAAGAATTTTTTAGGAAGATAGACATCCAAGAAGATTGCTGGATTGAGTACCAAGAGGAAAGAAAGAAGTAAGAGGGAGGTCAGGGAAGGCATGGATGGAAGGAATTGTGAATAGCATGAGAGCAAAGAGTGCACAGAAAGGAGATTGGGAGGACAAGAGGGAAAAAACTAATTGTTAATAAAGGACACAAAAATATTTTATTTCTTTATTCATTTATTTATTTATTTATCTATCTATTTATCATTCCATTTATTTATCTATTTAGTTATCTATCTATTTATTTAATTAACTATCTATCTATCTATCTATCTATCTATCTATCTATCTATCTATCTATCTATCTATCTATCTATCTATCTATCTATCTATCTATCTATCTATCTATCTATCTATCTATCTATCTATCTATCTATCTATCTATCTATCTATCTATCTATCTATCTATCTATCTATCTATCTATCTATCTATCTATCTATCTATCTATCTATCTATCTATCTATCTATCTATCTATCTATCTATCTATCTATCTATCTATCTATCTATCTATCTATCTATCTATCTATCTATCTATCTATCTATCTATCTATCTATCTATCTATCTATCTATCTATCTATCTATCTATCTATCTATCTATCTATCTATCTATCTATCTATCTATCTATCTATCTATCTATCTATCTATCTATCTATCTATCTATCTATCTATCTATCTATCTATCTATCTATCTATCTATCTATCTATCTATCTATCTATCTATCTATCTTGTCTGTCTGTCTATCTATCTGTCTACCTTATCTATCTATCTATCTTGTCTGTCTGTCTATCTATCTATCTATCTATCTATCTATCTATCTATCTATCTATCTATCTATCTATCTATCTATCTATCTATCTGTCTGTCTGTCTGTCTGTCTGTCTGTCTGTCTGTCTGTCTGTCTGTCTATCTATCTATCTATCTATCTATCTACCTACCTACCTACCTACCTATCTGTCTATCTGTCTATCTATCTATCTATCTATCTATCTATCTATCTATCTATCTATCTGTCTGTCTGTCTGTCTGTCTGTCTATCTATCTATCTATCTATCTATCTATCTATCTATCTATCTATCTATCTATCTATCTATCTATCTATCTATCTATCTATCTATCTATCTATCTATCTATCTATCTATCTATCTATCTATCTATCTATCTATCTATCTATCTATCTATCTATCTATCTATCTATCTATCTATCTATCTATCTATCTATCTATCTATCTATCTATCTATCTATCTATCTATCTATCTATCTATCTATCTATCTATCTATCTATCTATCTATCTATCTATCTATCTATCTATCTATCTATCTATCTATCTATCTATCTATCTATCTATCTATCTATCTATCTATCTATCTATCTATCTATCTATCTATCTATCTATCTATCTATCTATCTATCTATCTATCTATCTATCTATCTTGTCTGTCTGTCTATCTATCTGTCTACCTTATCTATCTATCTATCTTGTCTGTCTGTCTATCTATCTATCTATCTATCTATCTATCTATCTATCTATCTATCTATCTATCTATCTATCTATCTATCTATCTATCTATCTATATATCTATCTGTCTGTCTGTCTGTCTGTCTGTCTGTCTGTCTGTCTGTCTGTCTGTCTGTCTGTCTGTCTATCTATCTATCTATCTATCTATCTATCTATCTACCTACCTACCTACCTACCTACCTATCTGTCTATCTGTCTATCTATCTATCTATCTATCTATCTATCTATCTATCTATCTATCTATCTATCTATCTATCTATCTATCTATCTATCTATCTATCTATCTATCTATCTATCTATCTATCTATCTATCTATCTATCTATCTATCTATCTATCTATCTATCTATCTATCTATCTATCTATCTATCTATCTATCTATCTATCTATCTATCTATCTATCTATCTATCTATCTATCTATTTATGCCTATAACAGGGGAAAGCCCCAATTACAATAGACAGTACAGATAGTCGTTTAAAAACATATTATTATTATTATTATTATTATTATTATTATTATTATTATTATTATTATTATTATTATTATTATTATTATTTTTAATGTCTTGTTAATGAATAATATTTATTTTACTTCCAAATACGTATGTGACTAAATTCTTACTTCCTTGCCTTTACCGCACAGTTAAATTTTTATTGAAACCTTATGGCTAGCTATTGTATCGGAAGTAATATAGGCCTCGTAATATAGTATTGTCATATGAAAACTATGAAGCATGTTTCTAAGATCCAGATGGAATATTCTTTCTCAGGACTATAAAAAGAACAAGTGGAAAGCGATAGCGGTTCCATGCGCGTTCAATAACTTGAATTTCGTTGCGTGTGATGGTAGACAAGTTCCATGCATAAATCCAATAACATCATCGAAAATTCTCAGGCTTCCCAGAAGATGACGCAAATGCTTTAATGCGAATTGAAATACATTCCATACATCCAGTCTCAGAGATAATAATACATTTTGTAGGGCGTGATCAAATGTAAGTCGTTCCTGATGTTATTCATTTTAGAATCTGTAACGAATATATTGTCTTTATAAGTCTAAAGGCAACAAGTCTGGACTATACAAGGTGTTTCCGAGGTGGTGTTACAAACTTTCTGGGATGATGGCAAATGGCACATGTATCAATTTGAGGTAAGGAACCATGGTCCGGGAATGACTGAGTCGAAAGTTATAAGCAAAAATAGTTGTGTGGAAATGGAATTGTAATTTGACACCCTGTGTCCTCCTTCCCTTAACTTTTGGAACAGTCTTGGAAAAATGGTATGGGCCGGATGTCTCCTACGTGGGTACTGGTCGGATACAGTCTGTGAGCTTGTCTACTGTTCCCATTGGCTCATCCGTATTCGAAAATCAGGTCTGCCTATTCTTCTCTAGTGTACTCCTCCATTTCATCAGTGGCGTAGCATGAAATTTTGAGCAGGGGAAGCTAACTCAAGTTGTCTTTCATGCAATATGAGAAAACGTATTACAAAAATACAGTCTGAAAATAAATAGTAGTCAATTTCAAGTCAGCAGTCGAAGATTGGTTGGAATATCGTAAGTAACACCAATAAGGCACGACCTCAAATGGTACGTAGTAAAATATGATTTCACGGTTTACAGATATCTCTTAACAAATAGACACGTATACCTATAACATTCGGTCACTCCCTGTCATACTTAGAGAAATCACAATATTAGTATCATTACGTAATATGCGTCTGTCTTTTGGTTGTGTCCTTCATTGACAGCAAGGAGTCGGTCATTTGTTTTTTAAATCACACTTTTGTTCGTAAGTCAGTCTTGATAATACAATTGTCCTAAAAAATTCAAGTAAATTAGTGTCAGGAACTGTTATTTCGCTCATTATTTATTATATCAGCCACAATGCACACTAACACTTCAACTGAACACAACTGACGAAAAGGATAACTCGGAAACTACTTCTTTTAAATGTTAAAGCTAGCTTCTTGCGAGCCTTGCGACTAGAGTAGTTTAGTTAGAAAGGGATGGAAATTCTGCGGGGTGGATTACGCAGAAGAAACCAGTCTGCTCGGAAGCTGGTGTGTGCAGGCTTCTTGTTTACTGCTGCATCACAAATCATCCCGAGCTGCCGCATCACAATATTTAACGCGTAAATATAAATTCTATTAAAATTAATAAATAATTTTCTCCATAAACTGCAGGTTTATTATGAAATTATTATTAACTGGGGAAGCTAAGCTTTTTAGCTTACATTGACGCTACGCCACTGCATTTCATTAGGACTGATCGATTGCACATTGCAACTTGTACACATACCCTGCTGTCTACAGACGTGCATATCAGGACCGACCATGCCCGTTACACATAACGCCATCTGCATTGTTTTAGTGTAGTTTCCTGTCCCCATCCCTCAGACAGCGCACTGAATGGAATACTGTAAGTAGATAACGTAAACAACGTCAGATGAATAAAGTATGTGTAAGATGTACAGATAAATACACATAAATAAGGTGTACAGAGGAATAAAATTATTTCATTTCCACAGAAATATTTTTGCTTGTAACTTTCGACTCGGTCATTTCCGGACCAGAGTTCCTTATCTCAAATTGATACATGTGCCCTTCCCCATCATCCCTGAAAGTTTGTAACACCATCTCGGAAACACCCTGTATATTTAATGCTGTAAAATTCCTCAATATAATCCCTGCATGGTCTCCTAAGCATATCTTGCAGTATGCAGCTGCAGGTGTTCATTTACTAAGGTAGTGTCTGTTATTAACCCTATTGGTGGTTTCTCTCTTATAGCTAAGAACTATTTGGGTATGCGACAGTCGGCATTGAGAAACAAAGTCACTATTTTAGTAAGACTTGACCAGTGGTCGCAAAACGTAACGAATTAATGACGTAATTGGAATACTTCCCGCTCGACACAGAATGAAGACTAGAAATAGGTGTTAATTCAGGGATTCTCAACCTTTCTATGATTGTGAGTAGCCTACGACCCCAGATCACATATAGATTGCTCATTCCTATGTTAAAATCGGTTGCACTTTGAAGAGAACAAGCGCCAGGATCGCCACTCATCCGCCGTAAAAGTACACGTTCATCAAAAGAATTTCAAATAACTTTTCTCGAAAGTTTTTGTATCATTCTAACCCCCTCATTCGACCTCTGGCTACCTCAAGCGAAATTTGATTAATTAAATATCTCCTAATTTCTTTCTATCAATTAACAGTTGATAGAAATAAATTAGGATAATAATTTAAAATAGATTCACGATAAATGTGTTGTATAAAATTTAGAAACTGCTTGTAACAACATTGTTTAACGGAAAACTGTGTAACGTCTTCAGAGATTTCAACCCACAGAAATTTAAACTACATTCTAGTGAATATTAGGATTAGTTATTTGCTTAGGTTGTAATGTAGTATACATTTAAAGAAACTTGTTAATTGAAATATAAGATTGTATTTTAGTATTTAATTTAATTTCATTGCATTTCATTCATTCATGTGTATAAATTATAAAACTTTGTACAGATTTGCTGAATTTATAGATTTGTAAAACTGTATTAATTTCATAATTGAAACGTAAGATTAATTCAATAGGAGACTTCATTAATCAATATCATATTATTATTATTATTATTATTATTATTATTATTATTATTATTATTATTATTATTATTATGTATTTATAACCCTAACATGCCTATCTCAAGTAAAATAGGGTTCTCTGTAAAATTGGAGTATAATAAATAAAAAATATCTTCAAGAAAAGGATAACTAAGTTAAAAACAAAAATCATTTTAATATCTCCCTATATTACTTTAAAGTAAAAGCCTTATCTATATATAAGGCTGAAACTTATGTAAAAATCAACATCATGATGATAAAAAAAATGGGAGTTATGACGTGACTCCTTACGTAACAACTAGATGGCAGCATAGTAAACCTGACAAAAGTTGTTACTGTCAAAGCCTATAACGCAGAGCAATCTAGGGTACGACTCATATGTAATACTAAGTGACAGTATTTTTTCCCGGATTATTCTTCGTTAAATGTTGACATCTCGTGCTGCTAGGCATTCGGTTCCGTTTCTGTCCAAGTTCAACATCGGAATTACGATACGAAGTTCCTAGCTGTCATTACAATAGAAATGAAAAATTTTATTGAAAACAATTGAAAGGTACACGGGAAAAACGATCAAGGTCCATCAAAAATCGAAATTGATTTAATAATGCTATCTTATAGTGGAAAAGAAGTACTATTACGTGGTCTAGCTAGTAATAAGAAATCATTGTTCTTGACATTCCACTACGTCAATTTCTATTAAATACACACATAACAAAGTATTAAATGCTTAAACTTTAAAATTCGTTTTTCTCGAAACTTTCTAAAATGGATCTTGTTCGTTATTCCCGTGTACCCTTCAATTATGGGTTTAATATTATGTGTCATCATGCATAATATTAACGTTACGTAAGTAATACTGTAATAACAGAATAGCTCACTTTGTTCAGAACCTAAAATACGTATTAATATAAATTAACAATATTCTTCAAACTATTCACGACTGTACACATCTCCACAGTATGATACCACAGCTTTGTATATACGGTCACGAAGCTCAATACGTAGTAAATATACATCCATAGATAGTTGCTAACCACTAGGATCGCTAATATCGCCTCATTACAGACAATGAGAAATAGTATCGGCACAGTCTATTGTTCCTAGCACCTTCACAACTCAAGCTTCGTGACTGTATATCATATTAGACTGTGATGATATTATGCGTTGTTCATGTGAACTGCTTATCGTCTGTAGCGAGCGGGAGCAGAGCAGGTGACATCTATACTCCTCGCTGTAATCAGCTGAAATCTGCTGTTTTGGTACGAACTTCCTACCTATGCATGAGACAGTAAGAGTGCTATTCATAGACATTTCGCTAGCCCGCACTACGAGCGTGCTAAACTAGCCTCGGCTATCGACTGATTACTTGTACGGGATTCATATCATATAATATCGCTAACACTGGTTTATGAATACGAAAAACTTTAGTTCGCTGATCATCCACCGGAAGCCCGCGCTAAGAATGTCTATGAATATGGCCCTAAAGGGTTAGCAGTTATTTGTGTATTAACCTTACATTAACGTGAATGATAATGGAGATGATCCTATTCTTAAGTCTTTCTACCTCTACGATTAATTTTTAGTAGGTTCTTTAATGACGCTGTATCAACATCTTAGGTTATTTAGCGTCTGAATTACACGGAGGTAATAAGGCCGGTGAAATGAGTCCGGGGTCCAGCACCGATAGTTACGCAGCATTTGCTCATATTGAATTGAGGGAAAACCCCGGAAAAACCTCAACGAGGTAACTTGTCCCGACCGGGATCTGAACCCGGGCCACCTGGTTTCGCGGCCAGAAGCGCTGACCACAGGTGTGGACTCACAATTATAATTTTCCATCTCAAATCATTCTTCAAGCATCTGAATCAATATTAACTTTCTAAACCGGAAAACAATTGACGATGCTGTGACATAAACATGTTTTCATGTTTGTTTGAATCGCTCCTTTATCCGTTGCTATGACGACATGACGTAAGCAAAGCGAGAGTGCCCTCCATTAGTGCTGCGGTTTCCCAAGCTCTCACGAGATTATAGAGGATCTTACCCCAGGTGACAGATTGACGTCATCCAAACACAAATTTGTGTTCATTTTTATAGGCTTTAAAATGTTTATGGCTATAGGAATAAGCTTTCATGTGATTCAGTGGAACGTTCGTCTTTATGAACTATGTACCGTTTACAAAGGGGCGATGTTGCATTTAAACGAAAGACATGAGTAAAAAGAATGTTTGCTAATACATTTGAACGTACAGTCAGCATGGGTTTAATGCTGGCGACCTGAGTTCGAGTCCAAGCAAATAATTTATTGATTCAGACAATGATTCTCTCTCTCTCTTTATTTCTTGTGTAGCTTTACTTTGTATATAGTGTATTTTTTCTGTTTATTTCTATTATTGTATTTGTATTCCTGGTGTTGTGGAAGAGAAGGCCTGATGGCCTTAACTACACCAGAATAAATAAATAAATAAATAAATAAATAAATAAATAAATAAATGATGTGACAGGTCTTCTTGAGGTGTTCTAATCCCTTTAGTCATTTTTATCATGTATTAATTAATTTTAATCATCCCCATTATAATTATTTTCTAGGAGTAGATGATGTGCTTATGTTACTGGAACTCCTGACTCAGTTAAAACAGCTGTATTTATCTAGGGAATTTGTAAGGATTGAGAAGGTAAATAGGTACAATACATATGGATGATTGTACAGACGTATGCTGGAGAAAATGATAAGTTATTCCACCATATTCCTATTATTGTATACAGAAATAATAATCCACTGGGATAAATAATTACGAAAAAAAAAGTAACTAAGGTCTTTTGCCGCGACACTGGTCTTCCATCCCGGAGGCCCGGGTTCGATCTTTTGTCAGGTCGTGATGAAATGTGTAGTGGACAAAGCAAGCGTTTCAGAGGGTTTTTTTCAGAATACTTTCGTTTCTCTCTATCATGCCACCAACACTCTTCATCTTCTCCCTTAATTTCATCTATCATCTATCAACATCAAATTTGGAAGAATAGAAGATACAGTGGACTCTCCTAAGTTCGACAGAACGGAATTGAAAGTTCAGTTCAATAAGGGTAGTGGGTGTGGCAGGTGAAATGAGTACAATTTCTTATTGGTTATCCATCAACGAATACAGTACTGTACTTACATTTCCTGCCCGCCCCGAGACTTGTGTATGCGCTTCTAGTACCACAGTGGGTGTCGACAGTTCCGTCTCACGAACGACACAATTCTCAAATAGAAAAGGAACAGTTCTTTAATTTAAAATCAATGATCAATATGGATATCCTAATCAATAAAATATTCTGTTTTCCTTTAACAAAAGTATCGCTACAAGACACAGAACCAATTCCCATTCAAATGGCAAACCTATTTCATAGTGCCCGTATAGGGGCGTGTCTAATTCTCCTACGTAAGCAGTCGAACTATATGAAGTCGATCTTGATTTCTGTCGAATTTAAGAGCTTCCACTGTATATCCCGACCATAGCTCTTAGAATGCAACATTTTCTGGGTAAACTTAATTTCGTATATTGCAATAGCTTTTTATTTATTTGAACAATACACATAAAAGACAGTCGTATCCAACAGATAAAACAAAAGAATATAAAAAACGGCCACCTACAAAACTACACATTGCCATTAACAAAATGACAAACGTTCAGTTCAAAATTAGTAGATAATAAATAAAATAAAGACATAGATTATGATTGTGTAAAAATAAAGTACAATACACGGGCATTAAGTGCATAACAAAGTCCCGTAAATTAATAAAAACTCGGCGCAAGCGCTTCGTTTCTTCAAATTTTCCCTCGCCTTTGTTATACGCACTTACCAACCTAGTATCGCAATATACTACTTCGTCTAACTTTAAAACTTTCCATGTCGGAATGGAATTCAAAGAAAAAGAAAAAATATGATATTAAAACATATTACCGGTAACACATTTCTCGGTTCCACAATAAAAACTATAAGAAAAATGTGCCAGAATACCGTTCCGCCAGAAAAACAACTTATTGTTATTGTTGTTATTATTATTATTATTAGTATTATTAGTATTATTATTATTATTATTATTATTATTATTATTATTATTATTATTATTATTATTATATGCACTATAACCTTTACTTTTTAACTTTGCTCTAGACTCTAGAGTATGCCATTAGGAAAGTTCAGGATAACAGAGAGGGTTTGGAATTAAACGGGTTACATCAGCTGCTTATCTATGCGGATGACGTGAATATGTTAGGAGAAAATCCACAAACGATTAGGGAAAACACGGGAATTTTACTGGAAGCAAGTACAGAGATAGATTTGGGAGTAAATCCCGAAAAGACAAAGTATATGATTATGTCTCGCGACCAGAATATTGTACGAAATGGAAATATAAAAATTGGAGATTTATCCTTCGAAGAGGTGGAAAAATTCAAATATCTTGGAGCAACAGTAACATATATATATATATATATATATATATAGCACTCGGGAGGAAATTAAACACAGAACAAATATGGAAAATGCGTGTTATTATACCGTTGAGAAGCTTTTGTCATCTAGTCTGCTGTCAAAAAAATCTGAAAGTTAGAATTTATAAAACAGTTATATTACCGGTTGTTCTGTATGGCTGTGAAACTTGGACTCTCATTTGAGAGAGGAACATATATTAAGGGTGTTTGAGAATTAGGTTCTTAGGAAAATATTTGGGGCTAAGAGGGATGAGGTTACAGGAGAATGGAGAAAGTTACACAACACAGAACTGCACGCATTATATTCTTCACCTGACATAATTAGGAACATTTTAATCCAGACGTTTGAAATGGGCAGGGCATGTAGCACGTATGGGCGAGTCCAGAAATGCATTTAGAGTGTTAGTTGGGAGGCCGGAGGGAAAAAGACCTTTAGGGAGGCCGAGACGTAGATGGGAAGATAATATTAAAATGGATTTGAGGGAGGTGGGATATGATGATAGAGAATGGATTAATCTTGCTCAGGATAAGGACCAATGGCGGGCTTATATGAGGGTGGCAATGAACCTCCGGGTTTCTTAAAAGCCAGTAAGTAGGTAAGTATTATTATTATTATTATTATTATTATTATTATTATTATTATTATTATAGTCGAATCTTGTCTGTCGCATTAATTGAAACCTGAGGAGCGTATCATTACGTTAATCCCATAGATTTAATGAAATACTTGAACATATAGGGCGTATTCATTTGTCTTTGTCCGTTATCTCATAATCGCATTACTGTTAACCACAGAATCACAGATCTCGTCACAGCATTATACGTTTCAGTTGGTGTGGACCTAGAGACCATCGTAAACGTTAAGTGAGGTATTGATTCATCCACCTCCCTCCCTCCCTCTCCCCATTCAATGCATTTCCTAGTCCTACCGACAGAGGCGTTGCGGTAGGACAGAACTGTCCCCTAAACCATCTGGTCACTTGTGCCAAACCAAGAAACAAAATCTGTAAAGAACAGAATTGGTGATTGCGTTGCTTATCACAAGAATATTATAAAGAGGGGTGGACTTTCGTAAAGGAAGTTTGCGGTAAGTTTCTTACATCTCTGTTACGATAGATGTCATCTTTTAATACTCCCTTTTTCCAGCTTTGCTGATATCAGTATCAGCGTGGGCTGAGCCTGGAAACAGGACGTTTGCTATTCGGTTTGTTTCCCTCTCGTAAACTCTCTAGTTGTGTGGTTGTCTTTAAGGTTATAGCACGGACAGTGATATTCTTGTAGCAGGAAGTGAACGACCGGTTTGTAATTGGACGCTCTGCACTGTGAAATGATTGCACTTTCAGTTGTAGCTGTTGTGAAGGAAAGTTTACCTTATTTCTTATATTGTGTAGCCACTGTTTGTGATTAAATAAATGAACGTTGGTAGTTAAAATTAATTCTACAGGGATTTCACCAGAGAAATATCTTGAAGGTACGTAAATTATTAACGTTGTAGAAAGCTTCATTTCTTGTAATTTAAAAGTGGCTTTTAAATCGAATACATACAAAGATTTATTTTATTATTTGTGCCAGTAAGGTACAGACAATGTGAGCCGGTGGTTGTGCTTTCATATCCCGCATTGAAAATGTTTAATATTCGCAACATAAATAAGTTTTGTTCAACATTGTAACTTACCGGTATGTGTTTATTATTTTCTTAATTTAATATGACTTTTAAGCTATTTCATATACAATTTACCGTATTTAAAATGTTGCACAGTAACGTTCTTCGGAAAATTGTAGATCTGTAATTCATGTACGATATTTTAATACTTACAAATTAGTTTCGGAATATGTGTAAATGTAGTTTTATTTCTTTAACTTAGCGCTTAATTTTAAAACGTCACAGAAATTAATATTTGACGTAATTATCGTGCTATTATCTTTAACCGCGTGAAGTTATATACGACATATTTATTTATGTAGTTTAAATTTGCAAATTATTTCTTAAATATTTATTATTAAACTATATTTATTCTAGAAAATATAACTTACTGTATAAATTTAAATTAATCAGAAGGAAAAACTGTAAATATAGCCTATTTATGTTGCATATGGAATTCCCAACATTCGACAAAGATTACCTATCATTCCAGGGAGAATTCATATTCATATTTATAGTAGTGAGAATTACGAAGTTGTCCGCCGAGTTAATCTTTGGTCTGCCACCAGACTAACCGGCCCGGGTTCGATTCCCTGCGGGTTCAGAGATTTTTGTGTACAATTTCTATCTCGGGACTAGGAGAGGTGGTGATACACAAATTCTAATCACTAGATTGTGGACCAAAATGCTTGGGTTATATCCGAAATCTCTCCGCAATGCATATGAAGGGAAGGCATATGTCACTGTTGATAGTGATTCGTCCGTCGGATGGGGATGTTAAGCCTGGCGGCCCCCTTGATGCTATTCGACAGGAGCAGGCTATGTGCAGACACCGAGTTTCCCCATCTCCCTTCATCTTCAACACCATCAGTCATTACAGACACTACACTTACACGAACACTTACACATATACTCATCCTAGTACACGACATAAAAATCGTCACAGATACACATGTACAGCGTGGCACGTCGAAGTGGTGTGCAACTTGAAAGTGGGTCACAGTCCTGCCATCTGTCCTCAATATGCGGAACCCGAATCACGCAAGTGAGGTGGGTAGGCATTAGATACACAGAATTACGAAGTTACCTTAATTAAAGAGCTACAGTAGTGTTACTGCCAGATGGTAATATGGTTCTCATGTAGTAAATTAGAACACACAACATTAAGGTAAACTACCTCAGAGTAAGTTCCTCGTACTCCGCTTGTACACCTTCAAGTGTTTAGAGCGCTCTTCTCAGTCATACCAACATAACTGTGGTGACATTACGAAAGTTTCACGCTAGTGTACATCACGTTATGCTTTGCGTATATGAATCTCTGACTGTTAGATTAGGTTAGTTTAGGCTTTTGTCACAGTCTAGTATATACAGTCGCGAAGCTCAATACGTAGTAAATATGCAACATTAGATAGTTGGTCACCACTAATATCGCCTCATTACAGGCAATGCAAAATAGTACAGTCACAGTCTATTGTTTTTAGCACCCTCAATCAAGGTCTTGGCAAAGGCTAGTGATATTTTTGTTGTCAGTACTGGCATGTAATAAGGTAGTGTAAAGGCAGATTTTCATTTCCGAAATCACTAGAGCTAACTGTGCACTAGTTTCATAAAAAATTAGAGCATATATACTGGATGCCATAAATATTGTAATACTACAAAACGTCGATTGAAATATCTCCAAAATACACGTAATAGTTGATAATAAAAAGGTCGTCTAGCTTTGCAGCTGTCTCAATTTTTTCCTACCAGCTGATTTTTATTCAAATTCAGAATGCGCTGATCGAGTCATCAGATTTGACATATAAAATAAAATATTTTTTTTAGGAAAAATATGTGGCACATTTACGAGATACACATCAAACACCGATATTTCGAAATCGGTGGTAACGGATTTCTTCTTTATTTTTGAGTAAGATATGTTGCGAAATGAAAAGATACAAAGGGCGTGACTACAAATTAATATATTTTTTCCGAGCACTAGGCCTACAGTATATACCGCGACTCTGATGTGCTAGCACCCTGATTTTGCTGTCAAATGATAGATCTTGCCTATATCTGTCGATTTAAGACAAACGT
Source organism: Periplaneta americana (assembly GCF_040183065.1). Classification (NCBI taxonomy): domain Eukaryota; kingdom Metazoa; phylum Arthropoda; class Insecta; order Blattodea; family Blattidae; genus Periplaneta; species Periplaneta americana. The sequence goes on from NC_091123.1 coordinate 46,743,965, forward strand.
AGTCACGTAAAACTCAAGAGTGTGTTCGAGATACAGCCACACCCATTTTTTATAAAGTAAATGTGTTTATCATAGAATTAATGAAAATGTCCCTTTCTTACAGAACTATTGATTATGCGTATTAATTTATCTTAATTAAAATATATTTAAAATAGATTCTAAAATACCGTTTTTCTCCATTGAAAGCTTTAATAAAATCCTAATGAAGAAACAAGTTGAATTCACTCTGGTTACATTCACTGCCCAGCTTGATAACTGCACCAAGCAAGAGCACCTTGTAACATGCCATTGCTTGTATACTGTGGAAATCTCTCTTAGAGCAAAAACGATGCAAGTGAATTCTCAGTGCGCATTCCTACCCCTTATATTTAATAATATTTTACCTTTATATTTTGCGGTTTACCAAATAACTGATATTATTCCGTCTCTGTAACAAGCGTGTGGGAACGTGGTCGACAATAGCCAAATTTTCCGCTTTCTGGTCGGAAGATAATTTGCTCACTCATTACGAGGTACACATATGGGATGCATAGTGAGGTTGAGACAAATCTGCGCGCACTGAAGCTGTCCATATACAGATATAGGCTACTATAAATTCTGTTTTACCTCCAGGGCTGAATATTTTACTTGGACTACGAATGGTCCGTAAATACAGACGTGGACAAATTATTAACAAATTGACGATTTTTATGATAATTCTGTTGACAAAATTTGACTTTTCAATTTAGACTACAGTTGACAATTTTGCATATTTCCATCATTACAGTAGACAGAAATATGCAAAAATGTCAAATGTAGTTTAAATTGAAGAGTCAAGTTTTGTAAAAATATATAATAAAAATCTTCAATTTTGCTAATAATTTGTAAATTAGCAAAAATGTCAACTGCATTGAAGAGCCAAATTTTGTGAAAATATAAAACAAAAATCTTCAGTTTTGCTAATAATTTGGAAATATCCAAAATGTCAACTGTAATCCAAATTGAAGAATCGAATTTTATAAAAATATACAATAAAAACCTTCAGTTTTGCTAATAATTTGTAACTATGCAAAAATATCAAATGTAGTCTAAATTGAAGAGTTGAATTTTGAAAAATATACAATACAAATCTTCAGTTTGGCTAATTATTTCGAAATACACAAAAATGCCAACTGTAGTCTAAATTGAAGAATCATATTTTGTAAAAATATATAATAAAAATTTTTCATTTTGCTAATAATTTGCCCACGTCTGTAATGTGTCTGAAATCTCATTCCGTTAAAAGTTATTTTACTGTATCGTATTGGTATGTGTAACTTACTACATTGAATTCCTTGCTTTACTTCATTTTCGATGGAAATCTCTTTGTAGTAACAAGCTGTTAGTAAATATATAGATTTTCTTGGGTAAGATACAATATTCGTTTCTCCCGACATTGTAGGTAAGCCGCTGTTCCGTTAAAGCCATATCATTACCGCTTCGACTCCTGAAATTCTCTTTAGTTTATACTTGTTTGCTTTGCTGCGCTGCTGACGAATCGAACGGGATACTAGGAACATTTGTGGTCCAATTAAAATGGTTTTAGTGCCCAAACGTAACTCAAACGATGCCTTCTTGAACATCAGGTATAGGCTAAAACAAAACTTATTTCAGTACCTTGGTTATTGTAGTACAGATGACACAAGGTGACCGTATTTTCGATGGTGTTTTTCAGTTATACGCGAAGAAGTAGAGAAAACCTTCCTTCAGCAACATCACTATTTACCCGCTCTTTTAATAATTTAGGTAAAGATTGAGCTACGTAATTTACCCTATTTTAATCGTTGCACAATTAGCCAATGTTCTTCGGTAATTCCATGATTTGCAGTTCATATGTACACATTGCTTTGGTTGCCACGAAAGCTTTTAACATAATTGTGAAGATTACTTCCAATAAATATAAATCTATAGGATGTTTCTAAATTAGACCGACAAACTTTTGGATCGGATAGATAACCCTATTTCAAACACTTTTCATTCAGGTACCCATTGGGCTTGGACGCTTCATTTCAGTGCAAGCTGCCACCACAGTTTAGTATATACAGTTGCGAAACTTGGGATGTTTTTTTGCATTTCTCGCGATAGTTGCTAGCCGCTTGGAGCGCCGTGAGTACTAGGAACAATAGACTGTGTCACTGCCATCGTGATCTAATACAGGCCGTAAGGCAGACCATGTAACTCGCTTAACCTGATCACGAAGGGCGGCGTTTCAACCATATAAATTAGTTGGAATGCATAAAGAGTAACATATATTTCTCTAAAATGTAGTGTAATTGCATTAATAAAATTTAAAACAATGATTATAAGACACTTCAGACATAAATCACTTGCGAGTTAAGATGAAATATTATTTTTGGTGTGAAAATTACGTTGTTCGTATATGTAATACTTGCCTTTATTTCGATTAAATATTGCGAAATTCTTGTACATTCATTTATGCACGATTCAATAATTTTCAGTTTCACCGCACGGATATTTTAGATATGTTGGAATTATAGGTTATGTCCCAGTTGCCCCTTCCTGTCTAATTTTAGTGGTCTCCAATGCCCTGCCATTCATATGGAAATATTAAGTTTATGTTTACTATATCTTATATTCCTAAATTCGCAATTATACATTATAATTAAGCATAATGTCATGTATGATACTCCACACATTCAATTTGTCTGTATTTTAATACTACAATTGGGTATTGAATTATTATATTTATCTACTACCTAAGAGACGAAGTAACAATCGTACGTACACTAATTTCATAGGAGTGGTATGATAAATTTATATCTTTATTAAGGAAGGTAGATGTGCTATATTAAATCACAATATAAATTCTTTTTTATTAAACCTCAAAATAGCTTCCATTCTAAACTTAAAATGTTGATGAGAGAAGATTATATTAACATGTAAAATTCTCTTCACATTAAAATAACACAGTTTTGTAATTATTTCTGCAACATAGGCTATTATGCAACAAGAAGTAAAGGGAACTTATGGACACATTACACTAAATAAAACTTAGCTATGATACGCCTGGTCTAGATCGAAAAGTTATTGGCTGTGCCGTATTTTGCATTGTTGTGAAAAGTTGTGTAAACTGAAATGTTCGTTATCGATTGTAATAACTGTAAATAGCTAAAGTACAATAATTTGAATAATAAATATGGGACAAGGAGACGTTTGTAGCACTGTAAATTCTAAGAAAAAGAGGTCAGAGTTATCCTTCTTCCGAAAGACCCAGGAAGGTGAGTTTATAAAATATAATATATACTTTATGAAAATAATATATAAACCTTATGCATTTCGTATTTCAATAGTGGAAGGAAGGTGTTAATTTTTCAAAAGAACACGATATCAAAAGTACAATACATGTTACCGTCTTCTAGGGAAAGAGTCTGTGATGAGGCGATAGTAGCGATCCTGGTGGCTAGCAACTATCTCTGGATGCATATTTCAACTGTCTATGTTTGCATATTTAGTAAGTATTGAGCTTCGCAACTGTATATACTAAACTGTGCTACCACCCAGATTGTTTACGCCGTCAGGGCAGTGTCATTCTTCAACCTGGTTTGTTTATCCCCTGAGCTCGGTATCGTGCATCAACCCACTTTGATTACTACCTGTGGTTTATGAAACCCCTGTTGACTCTGAAGATCTTGCAACACGCATTGTCTGCGCTGTAGCTGAAATCAGGGAAATTCCTGACGTCTTTGCTAGTGTATGTATTGCATGTCGATGCAATGCTTGTCTGGAAACCAATGGATGTGTGTTCCAGCACTTGTGGTGATGGGACAGTAAAGCAATGGATCCCTACTGCTAATTTAACACTGAAGTAAGTGTTTTTCCTTTTCATTCTGTTTGTTTTCTTTGTGTTTTTCTGTGTGTTTGGGTCAATAAATTGTGCCTGTAACGTTAATGATTTGTTTACTTACTTTCAGCGTATCTAATTACTTCAATTCCTTCCTGTACGATCGAACCATATAATGACCAGGCTTCGAGACTTTGGACCCCATACAATAAGTTTACTGTGCATGCACTATAGGTTGTTGACTCGCTGCAGGTAGATAGAGATGTGTTGAGGTAACAACGTTGCTATTTAGGGTAGAGTACGGTAGTATGTGGAAACGCACACATATGTACATTCTGAAAGTAAATATACATTACACAATGATAATGTCAAAAGAATGTGAAAAGCATTTATTCTCTTGGCTTTTATAAGCATTTGTGTTTAATTATACACAGTGTTAATGGTGGAAATAAGCATGTAGCAATTTTAATTTTTTTCATTTATCCTATTGGTCGTCTTTAGGAAGTGCAGTTACAGTACCGAATTGCAATGCACCTACTATAAGATACATTCTCAGTGTCTCAAATGTAAATATTTTTCGGTTATCTGCCAAAGTTTGTACTGTAGAAAGCTGCGCTTTACGTCGCATGACGTGATAGGAGCAAAACGAAAAAAACCTAACAGCATTACAGTATCTAAGAGACAGTCTTTTATTCTCGAGTGACTATGCCGACTAATTTGCTGTTTATGTTTCACAATGTTCCATATCCGTTATTTTTACATAAAATTGATTTCCACTTCTGTTGTACACGTTCAGTAACCGATGTACTTGATGTCTCATTAATTCTCTGCATCATTTTCTAAATGAATTTGAGGGCTTCCGGCATCTCTTACTCTGACTTTTCTCTAACAGTGTAATAGTTTCAGACACAGTTTGTATGAAAACCAAATTATTCTTCAGAATCTTCAAATCCAGAGCGTTTTCCTTTGCGTATTTGTTGTCATTCATTCTACAGTACCCCTACCCACTGTACGCTTTACCACTATACTCAGTACGCCGTTATGCGGATTTCCCACTGAACTGCTCTATTGGGTCCGAAGTCTCGAAGCCTGGTAATGACATAAACCCCTCTTGCTCTGAAAGAAAGTGTCGCAGACCATGAGTTCATTAATAAAAACTGTTTGAAATAAGGTTATCTATCCATCCCGAAGTTTGTCGGTCTAATTTAGAAACATCCTGTATAACCTGCAATCTCTTAAAATTAGCGCTGAATTTCTTGAAAAAAGAGAAGTCCGTTACGCGATAGCTCATGGAGGGATAAGGTCTACCAGGCCATAGCTGGGCCCACGTTCACGTCTCAGAAGAGTTGAACGATCATCCAACCAAAACGGGGTGACGTGTTGTTAGTACGGTTATCCTTCAGGTGTTGTAGCTCACTTATCATCATCATCATCATCATCATCTTCACTTCATGGTTTAGGCTTAGTGCCTGTCCCGTCTTCACATTTTATTCAGTTCCACCTCTTCCTAGGACGTCCGACATCTCTTTTGCACTCACTTATTAAACCGGAATTTATTAATCATTGTAACTTCTCAAATTCATAACGTTACTGCGTCAGCTTTGGACTCATGATGTATTGGTTCAAATTTTAAATACAAAATTTATTTCTCCATATAGACTCGAACCAACGCTCATTCCGTAACATTGTAGGCTATCTAGTTGGATGCGTACCGCTTTAGGGGACGCAATTACGTCGCGGAATGCTGAATCGTGGAAATATTAACAGAATATAATATTTAAAGTTGCAATTATGCCGTTATATGTAGCCTATTGAGTTGATGCAAAAGATTGAGGCGTTTTTTTCACGGTGATAATAGTTTTTGTTTGAGATAAATAGAAGATATATTCTGCAGTGCTTGGGAAAAGTGACACAAGTCAGTTTCCACAAACCCTTTTTGATAATTTATTGACAACTTACGGAACATCTGCTCGCTCGGGAAAAAATACACAATTATTTCTCCCATAACAATAATTCATACAGAAAAAAATCAAATTGACATAAACTAGTGTAAGTTGTCAATAAATTATCAAAAAAGGTTTGTGGAAACTGACTTATGCCACTTTTCCCAAGCACTGCAGAATTAATCATTATTCTATTCCTCTACATTATCTATAACTCACTGCCAACGCGGGGGTAGTTTTTCAATTCCGTATATGAATAAGTCTGTTGCTTAGGAGTGAAAGAAGTCGTCAAGCAAAGTTCGTAAAAGATATTCGTTATCAAAAGAGTTTCCTTGAAGATTGTTTGGATATAGACAAGGTGGAAATCTGATTGCGGAAGATCGCTAGAATATGTGGGATGTGGAATCACCTCCCAAACCATCTCTTGGATAGCTGCTTTCGTCATGTTAGCGGAGTGCGAGCGTGCATTACAGTGTTGCAGCAGCACTTGATGCAGTCTTCCCGGCCGTTTTTCTTTAATTGCGGCCGCAAGGCTTCCGAGTTGTTGGCAATAAATGTCAGCAATTATGCTTATATTCCTGGGAAGCAATTCGTAGCAAACAACGCCTTCTTTATCCCGTCAGATGCATAAAATCGTCTTCCGCCAATGCACACTAACTTTTGTTCAGTGTATTGTGTGTTGAAACGACAGAACCACTTTCTTGCAGTGCTTTCTCTGATGACATTCTCTCCATACACGGTAAAAATATTTCGAGCCGTGTCCGCTCCATTGCTCCTCTTTTAAACTAAAGAGAAGAATAATTGAGTCGGCTAGTTCCAAAAGTCAACATGTCCATATTATTGGAAAAATTAAATGGACGTACTGTGTTCGTAAAGGACGTTTGCACAGAATGGCAAACCGTTTTGTTCCAATAGTCAATATTTCACGTAGATATTAAGTACTCAAATCTATATTTTTCCCAAAATTAAACCTGTCCATGGTACCTCACATTCCGAAAGTTAACATGTCCTCATCAAATTAAATTATTATATTATTATCACTTTTATTCCAGTTAATGCTAGCAAACTCGTACAAAATCAAAGGTAATGCAATTAAAATAATAATATTTTATTCCTAATAATAAATGCATTTCCTTCAGAAATCACATTAATAATAATAATAATAATAATAATAATAATAATAATAATAATAATAATAATAATAATAATAATAATATATAAATTTAGCTTCCCTTATGAAAATGTTGCTAGATTTGACAAAGCGTATTACATATAATTTGGAAAGACACCTAAAAGGTAAAATGATATACATTTGAAACGATTAGGGAATCGAATTTACAAAGTGTCAGAAAAATTTACATCTAAGTAGCGTTTGTACTCATTTACAGTTAAGAAAAGAGGAAAAAATCATCAGATAGGTTAGTGATTTGAATGCCATATACCGCGAGAAAAATAATAGTACGGATTTATTGGCACTAATATCTAAACCATTCAACAGCCATCGGTTAAGATAACTTGAAATTTCCATTATCACTCCCATACAAATGATTTCTCAATATCTGAACCGATCCTTTGAGGGCACTAATGACTATTTCCTTCACAATGCTGTGTGTTAGCCCCAGGTTTTTACATTTGTTGGCAAAGAAGGAGGGTATGGTACCTCGTGCTCCCACCATCAGACCTATTACATGAATGTGGGACAGGCTATATTTATCTTTATAGAACGGGATTGTTGGTTCATAGATCCGTTTCTTTTCACTGTCCACCTCATGCGGTTGATCTGCATGTGTCTCAAATCTGATGGTGGGATCGAGAATGTATGCCGAGTTGTTCTTAATGGCAATGATATCAATTCGCCGAACACTTCCTTGTGTGGCTAGTGTTTCCAACCCTAGGAATTTATTCCTAGTTGTAGGGAATTTGACTGCCATCTGGGGATATAGTAATAATTTATCCTAAATTAATTGTTTCTAGGGATATTTTTTTCGCTTTAGAATTAAATCTTTTCTTTCATTTCATTTCATATTTAAAATTGTATATGTTTAAAACTTGAGCTAAATGATTTCTTTCAATTATAATTCTTAACAAGAATAAAAATTGGGGCAATCTCACGTTCACGTTATCGGTCTCCGGCAAACTTCTCGTTAATTATGAATGCTCACATTTAAATATATGTATTTAAAGTTTTTTTCCGTTCTCGTTTCCGGTTTATTGTGAACCAGCCGTAATCAGGGAAGCATATCCACCGCATGTGTGCACAAGATAAGTAAAACGAATGATAAGTTATCTAATAGATATAGGAGGAACTTTACAGACGTCATCAGAAGTGAATATGAAACATTTTTGCTCAGACATCGTAAAAAAAAATCCTAGTAGAACCTGTTTAGAGTATTAAGATTTATTCCATTATTAAAGTTGAGTACTAAAAATACATGTTTGAAGAATAATATTGTTCACCCATCAGATATGCATCGCACGTAGAAAATCTTAAAAATCCTTTAGTTTTCTTTTCTACTGTAAGCTTTAAGCTTTGCATGGGGAGTGGGTAATGGGCGTGTCACTCCAGCCTGTCAGGCCTAGTTGGTTTTGGATCGATGTGGCGTTGACGATGTTCTAAATTAGAGCTTAGAAGTGCATCTAATCTCTGATGTTGAACACTTATTGCTGTGGGGAAACAACGCTAGCATTGGAATGATACCAATCTCCAATCTGTTTTTTTTTTTTTTTTTTTTATCTTGTGGTGTATGGATTGCATGGCAACTTCGTTGTGATAAAATTAATCCTTATCCTAATGGCGCACAAACGTGAACAATGTTCGTACAATTGCCTTATTCATTGTTATTTTTTTTGTAAAATTGCAAAGCTGTGGATTAAATACAGCTTGAGTTGAACGGCCAGAGCAACAGCTTATGCGTGGCAACGTAATTTACGTGTTTATTTATTTAGTCATTTATTTAGCAATTTATTTGTTTAGTCATTTATTTATTTAGTAATTTATTTAGGCATTTAGTAACTTATTTATGCATTTAGTTATTTATTTAGGCATTTAGTAACTTATTTATACATTTAGTTATTTATTTAGTCATTTATTTATTATTTATTTATCTATTTATTTATTTAGTCATTTATTTATTTATTTATTATTTATTTATCTATTTATTTAGCAATTTATTTGTTTAGTCATTTATTTATTTAGTCATTTATTTAGGCATTTAGTAACTTATTTATACATTTAGTTATTTATTTAGGCATTTAGTAACTTATTAATACATTTAGTCATTTATTTAGGCATTTAGTAACTTATTTATACATTTAGTTATTTATTTAGTCATTTATTTATTATTTATTTATCTATTTATTTATTTATTTATTTATTTATTATTTATTTATCTATTTATTTAGTCATTTATTTAGAAATTTATTTGTTTAGTCATTTATTTATTTAGTAATTTATTTAGGCATGTAGTAACTTATTTATACATTTAGTTATTTATTTAGACATTTATTATTTATTTATCTATTTATTTAGTCATTTATTTAGCAATTTATTTGTTTAGTCACTTATTTATTTAGTAATTTATTTAGGCATTTAGTAACTTATTTATACATTAGGTATTTATTTAGGCATTTAGTAACATATTTATACATTTAGTTATTTATTTAGACATTTAGTAACTTATTTACATATTTAGTTATTTATTTAGGCATTTAGTAACTTATTTACATATTTAGTTATTTATTTAGGCATTTAGTAACTTATTTATACATTTAATTATTTATTTAAGCATTTAGTAACTTATGTATATATTTAGTTATTTATTTGGTCATTTATTTATTTTTTAATTATTTATCTATTTATTTAGTCATTTATTTAGCAATTTATTTGTTTAGTCATTTATTTATTTAGTCATTTATTTAGGCATTTAGTAACTTATTTATACATTTAGTTATTTATTTAGGCATTTAGTAACTTATTTATACATTTAGTTATTTATTTATGCATTTAGTAACTTATTAATACATTTAGTTATTTATTTAGGCATTTAGTAACTTATTTATACATTTAGTTATTTATTTAGTCATTTATTTATTATTTATTTATCTATTTATTTATTTATTTATTATTTGTTTATCTATTTATTTAGTCATTTATTTAGGCATGTAGTAACTTATTTATACATTAGGTATTTATTTAGGCATTTAGTAACTTATTTATACATTTAGTTATTTATTTAGGCATTTAGTAACTTATTTACATATTTAGTTATTTATTTAGGCATTTAGTAACTTATTTATACATTTAATTATTTATTTAAGCATTTAGTAACTTATGTATATATTTAGTTATTTATTTGGTCATTTATTTATTTTTTATTTATTTATCTATTTATTTATCTATTTATCTATTTATTTAGGCATTTAGTAACTTATTTATACATTTAGTTATTTATTTAGGCATTTAGTAACTTATTTATACATTTAGTTATTTATTTAGTCATTTAGTTATTTTTTTATTTAGTTATTTATTTATTTATTTACTTACTAACTTATTTAGTTATTTACTTATTTATTTTCGGCTTAGAATGAAAACCTCATATCTCACAAATACAAGACTTTACAGTACGAACAAAAAAGGTATCTGTAGACATTATTTTTATATTGTTTAAACCCAGGTGGCCCGGGTTCGAATCCCGGTCGGGGCAAGTTACCTGGTTGAGGTTTTTTTTCCTGGGTTTTCCATCAACCCAATACGAGCAAATGCTGGGTAACTTTCGGTGCTGGACCCCGGACTCATTTCACCGGCATTATCACCTTCATTTCATTCAGACGCTAAATAACCTAGATGTTGATAAAGCGTCGTAAAATAACCCAATAAAATAAAATAAATATTGTTTAAACATAATTGATCAAATTTAACTTTCAAATTAGAAACAAAAACAGTTCTTTTTACACTTTTTAGGGATGAGTTACGAGATTATATTCTGATTAAGCCAAAAATGTATATATATATATTTATGCTCGACCATGCCGAAATGTAGTAATTATACACCTGGTAGTAGTCCTTTAATGCATGTCATTAAAGTACACCTATTCATTAAAGTTCAGGTTTTCGATTATTCTCGGATATGCAATCGAAAGACAACGAGGGAAACGTTACGGAAGCTGGAAATCCAATACTGTCGCAGAAGGTTATGTTCTGTTACTATAATAATTAGCGTTAATTATAAATAATATTCAAATAAATTCAATTTGTCATCTCGTTTTTCAATTCTAAATCAATTTCCAGGTTATATCAAAATTAGTTCATGTTATTCTCTAAATTATATCAAGGTCAATGACATTATTGTTCCTCGGAAAAAATCAATACTTTTGCGTCTGCGCACATCTCACAGTTTACGACCTATGCACAAGGTCACTTCCGATCTTCAGTCAGATGCGAATAAAATGAATACTTCTGAATAATTTCAAGTTAGAAATATGGTCGAGCATAAAAATCGTATGAAACTTGCCTATAATGGTAATTAGGACGCTGGTATGAAAATTATGAAACTCGCTTGCGCTCGTTTCATAAACAAACATACTCGCGTCTTAATTACTATCATTATAGTCTCGTTGCATAATATACTATTTTAATTGCGATACGAGGTTTTCATTCTTAGCCGACAATATGTAACATTTTAAAATTATTTTGCAGAACGAAAAGTTACATTAGTTCGGATCAAATTTCTGCAGATTTAAAGGACGAAACCAAAATTGGCGGAATTGGGAACATAAAAAATTATATGCACAAAACAGATGTACACGTTCATTTGAACCTTCACAACAATGTAAACGCAAAGAACAATTTGTTTAAAGCATTTCTTAATTAATTTTTTATGTTTCCAATTCCGCCAACATAATATAATAATTTCTGAATTCCCATAACAATTGTAAAATAAGAAAAATACCAATGTACAACAATGCTTTCCGGCATTGTTAGTAGTAAATATATCCTACATCAGTATAGTAATATTATATATCAATATTCATCAATTCAATGAATATTTGTGAAGGAACTATTAAAAAACCTTTAAAATTAAGATTATTCTAATAATTTTCACACCTCTGTACTTTCAAAAGCCGATGGTAAGAAAGATTGTTTTTCGTCTCTTAGAATGCGACCTTTCTTCATTTATTTTTAATATATGAATTTTCTTTCATTATGTTAATCATTCCTTCGATCAAAAATTGTATTGAATAATTTCAAGGGCAAAAATGTTCCAGGGCCGGGTATCGATCCCGGGGCCCTTCGCTTAGTGTACGAATGCTCTACCGACTGAGCTACCCTAGGAACTGAATACGACACCGTCACAATTCTTCCCTTCATATCCACACGACTCAAATGGGCTGACAAGACGCCAGAACTCAACTTTGAGTGCACACAATTGTGTGTGGTTTAAATTGTGGCTTTCTGTTAACGTACTTCCAGTAACGAATATATTATGCAAATCTGGGTTTTAGGTAGAAGCACCCTGTGAAGCAGGCTTGAATAATCTGAAGGGAAAAATTGTTCCGGGGCCGGGTATTGATCCCGGGACCCTTCGCTTAGCGCACGAATGCTCTACCTGCCTCACAAAGAGCTTCCAGCTGAAAGCTAGATTTGCATAATATATTCGTTACTCTAGGTGCGTTAACAGAAAGCCACAATTTAAGTCGCATAGAACTGTGTGCACTCAAAGTTGGGTTCTGGCGTCTTGTCAGCCCATTTGATCAGTGTGGATATAAAGGAAAGAATTGTGATTATGTCGTGTATGGTTCCTGGGGTAGCTCACTCGGTAGAGCATTCGTGCGCTAAGCGAAGGGCCCCAGGATCGATACCCGGCCCAGAAACAATTTTTCTCTTGCAATTATTCAAGCCTGCATCACAGGGATATTCTACCTGAAAGCCAGATTTGCATAAAAACTGTGTTATTCAACACTGAATTTTAATTGTTTAACTCTTGAAATTACATGTAACTAAATATATGCACATTTTCTCTTACTGTTATTATTATTATTATTATTATTATTATTATTATTATTATTATTCCATTGTTTTCTGTATTGATGTTATATTTGCTATGCATTTTTATACTGGTTGAGTGAAAAAGAAGGCCTTATAGCCTTAACTCTGCCAGAACCAGTAAAAATAAATCAAACAAATAAATGAACAAATAATTTGAATTGTAGGAAAGGTCATCTTAGTATCAATCTTTATCACTGAAATGAATTTTCTACAGTCTTCGAGGTATAGTTTGAATCTTGAATAGAACGTCAACTGCAGCACAAACAAATGCGAGTGTTCCCTGATAGTAGCTGTGCCACACGCCAAATATGACATTACGCCAATACAGTCTACGAACATCTAACCTTATCTCCGTATGCCCTGAGACAGAATACGGTTCCTAGTTATAACTTATAATAGAAAAGGTATTTGTCATTTATAACGAGAAACAAGGGGTCTAGGAATTCTCGTCACAAGAGATGTCGTCATTGTATCTTCTTGTCACCGATTGCATTTTAGTCACTGGCATTCTGGCCACCGGTTACATTTTAGTCATCAGTGTTCTTGTCACCGATTACATTTAATACTTTATTAATGTTTTATTGGAAAAATTTAATGAGATTTAAATGTCTGTAAGGTTACGCATATAAGTATAATGAGATTTAAATGTCATTGTAAGGTTGTTTCCGCGGTTACATATAAAGGTATAATGAGATTTTTCATGTCAATGTAAGGTTGTTTCCGTGGTTACGTATATAAGTAATGAGATTTAAATGTCATTTTAAGGTCGTTTCCGTGGTTACGCATATAGGTATAATGAGATTTAAATGTCATTGTAAGGTTGCTTCCGTGGTTACGTACTAAAGGTATAATGAGATTTACATGTTAATGTAAGGTTGTTTCTGTGGTTACGTATATAAATATAATGAGATTTAAATGCCATTGTAAGGTTGTTTCAGTGGTTACGGATATAAGTATAATGAGATTTAAATGTCATTGTAAGGTTGTTTCAGTGGTTACGCATATAAGTATAATGAGGTTTAAATGTCATTTCAAGGTTGTTTCAGTGGTTACGCATATAGGTATAATGAGATTTAAATGTCATTGTAATGTTGTTTCAGTGGTCACGCATATAAGTATAATGAGGTTTAAATGTCATTTCAAGGTTGTTTCAGTGGTTACGCATATAAGTATAATGAGAGTTAAATGTCATTGTAAGGTTGTTTCCGTTGTTACATATATAAGTATAATGAGGTTTAAATGTCATTTCAAGGTTGTTTCAGTGGTTACGCATATAGACTAAGTAAAATGAGATTTAAGTGTCATTGTAAGGTTGTTTCAGTGGTTACGCATATAAGTATAATGAGATTTAAATGTCATTTCAAGGTTGTTTCAGTGATTACGCATATAGACTAAGTAAAATGAGATTTAAATGTCATATTAAGGTTGTTTCAGTGGTTACGCATATAAGTATAATGAGATTTAAATGTCATTTCAAGGTTGTTTCAGTGGTTACGCATATAGACTAAGTAAAATGAGATTTAAATGTCATTGTAAGGTTGTTTCAGTGGTTACGCATATAAGTATAATGAGATTTAAATGTCATTGTAAGGTTGTTTCAGTGGTTACGCATATAAGTATAATGAGATTTAAATGTCAGTGTAAGGTTGTTTCAGTGGTTACGCATATACGTATAATGAGCAGGGAACGGATTTATATGGACTAAAAATATATGAAATATGTAAATATATATGTAGTTATTTTTACCAAAATATGGAATTAAATATGGATTTTTACCAAAATATGGAATTAAATATGGACTTAAAATTATAAAAAAATGACTATGTACGTTAAATATTGGTACATTTTAATCAAACTAAACAAAAAATATAATGGACGTACCTTATCTTCCAATGTAGTTTCAACAAAACACAATTTTTATTGTCTGTTACCATAACAATAGGTTACAAACATTTCTTTCAAGTGCTGAAAAGTGAATCTTCTTCTATTGTCTCTGAGGATAGATTTATACTGACTAAAAGAGCGTTCGACGTCACAAGAAGTAACTGGTTCATAATTCAATTTCACAATGTCTGCTGGGGATAAGTCCAAGTTAATCTTCACTGTTGATTCACCACTCATCACAGCAACAACCTTTTGTAGTTCTTCATATCCAGGGTTTTTTGAAAGTACAGTGTCCACCTTAGCTCTTACTGCATCTGCAACTTTACCTCTACCACGATTCAGTTGTTCCACAGTACTATTTATAATTTCAAAACTTTCAGATAGTGAAAGGTGCCTATTTTGGAGACTTTTGAGCGTTTTTATGATGCATGAAAATGTATGCTGAATGTGAGCTAAGTCATTCTTCACACTTATGTCACAGGTAACTGTTTTCGCAGTATCAATTGAGACTGCATCTTCAGAGTCCAATGCAAGGAGAACATTGTTAATAGAGTCTATATGTTCGGCATAATATTCAACTGCTTCTAGCCATGTACCCCATCTAGTTAAAATTGGCTTTGGTGGCAATGGAATTTCAGGGTACATTTCTTTCAACACGTTAACTCTACTGGGAGCTTTGAGAAATACTTTTTTCACTGATGAAATCAACAAATCTACTTTAGGGAAATTGTCTCTGACCACTTCTGCCACACGATGAAATGCATGCGCCACACAAGTAAAATGAGTCAATTTAGGATATACAACAGATAATGCTTGTCCAGCTTTGACCATATAAGGGGCAGCATCGCTAATAAAGAATAACACATTATCGTACATAATACCCTTTGGCCACAGGATACCCATAGCTTCGTTGAACAGTTTAACTATAGTTTTGTTATTGCACTTTTCTAGAACATCACAATGTAAAAGAATTCGTTCAGAATATTGTTCACTTAACAAACCGATAACTACATTACCAACAAGTCTACCTTCTTTGTCGGGAGTCTCATCAATGGAAACCCAAATTGAACTATCTTTAATTTCATCTCTTATCTTCTGTATTGTCTCATCGTAGATGGATGGAGCATACGTCTTCCTAAGTGTTGACTCATCCGGGATTGTATGTTGAGTATATTTTTCAAGGAATTCCCTGAAGACCTTATTCTTTAGTTTGTAGAGAGGAATATCAGCAGAGATGAGAGAACGGCACAGGTCGATGTTAAACTCAGATCTTACATTCGATGTTGTTGGTTGTGTTAAAAACAATTGTCTCTGCTTGGAATTTAGTTGTTTGTTGGCCTGATGTTTACTAGTTGTAATGTGTTGTTGCACCAGGAACTTTTGTGTAGATGATACTGCACACTGACACAAATTACAAAATAATATTTTATTGTCAGTTGATAAACCATCTTCTTTAAATTCTGAAATGTAACTTGTTAGATTTGATTTTTAATTGACTGAATGACGTACTTTTGGCATATTTACCGTCTTTATAGTATGATTTACAAAACTGAACCTATGTGTACTCTGACTGGCATTTAACTGTTGAGCTGCACAACTGAAGTCTGTTAAAAATTTTAAATTAAATTAATACAGTTTTGTAACTTACTTTCCCATTGTTGATAGGACTGCTAATTTTCAAATAACTCTGATGTTAAAGGGATTACTGAACATGTGTTTAAATCTCTATTGTTGAAATGTATTTTTAAAAGTTAATGGAATTTTGTTTTGTTTTATTGTTAAACCTAATATAATATGGACTGTTTTATATGAAATATGGAAAATATATGGAAATTAACGAAAATATGTACTAAACTCTAAAATATGGAAAAATATGGAAAATAAAAGTAGGATTTTTCAACCCTACACATTGTGAAACATAAAGATAATGCAAAATATAAATTATATTAGCTTTATAAGTAAATATGTATTTACATATAAATCCTTTCCCTGATAATGAGATTTAAATGCCATTTCAAGGTTGTTTCAGTGGTTACGCTTATAAGTATAATGAGATTTAAATGTCATTTCAAGGTTGTTTCAGTGGTTACGCATATAGACTAAGTATAATGAGATTTAAATGTCATTGTAAGGTTGTTTCAGTGGTTACGCATATAAGTATAATGAGATTTAAATGTCATTTCAAGGTTGTTTCAGTGGTTACGCATATAGACTAAGTAAAATGAGATTTAAATGTCTTTGTAAGGTTGTTTCCGTGGTTACGCATATAAGTATAATGAGATTTAAATGTCATTTCAAGGTTGTTTCAGTGGTTACGCATATAGACTAAGTAAAATGAGATTTAAATGTCATTGTAAGGTTGTTTCAGTGGTTACGCATATAAGTATAATGAGATTTAAATGTCATTGTAACGTTGTTTCAGTGGTTACGCATATAAGTATAATGAGATTTAAATGTCATTTCAAGGTTGTTTCAGTGGTTACGCATATAGACTAAGTATAATGAGATTTAAATGTCATTGTAAGGTTGTTTCAGTGGTTACGCATATAAGTATAATGAGATTTAAATGTCATTTCAAGGTTGTTTCAGTGGTTACGCATATAGACTAAGTATAATGAGATTTAAATGTCATTGTAAGGTTGTTTCAGTGGTTACGCATATAAGTATAATGAGATTTAAATGTCATTTCAAGGTTGTTTCAGTGGTTACGCATATAGACTAAGTAAAATGAGATTTAAATGTCATTGTAAGGTTGTTTCCGTGGTTACGCATATACGTATTTGGCAAAAAAATTGTCGATGTAAGGTGACGTTCTTACTTATTTTAGTTATTATTAAATTTATTGTATTAATAGAGCATCACGAAGGGGAATTTCGTTTCACTCGAACTATTAGGGACTTTAGGGTTATTGCGAAGGAAGTGGAGGATTTAGACAGAAGGATTACTAGGATCGCAAAACGATACCCTGATTGTAAAGAAGATGGTGATGTTCTTACATACCTCAGAGCAATCGGACACAATTTTGGTGACTGACAATTTTGAAACATAAATCATGTAACATTTTATGCAGTGTACCTATGGATATTTTATTTGTCAAAATAAATTATTATTTATAAGTATATGTGTACTGGTGACCGAAATATCGGGTGACAAAAAAATCGAAGTGACAAAATTGCAGTGACTAGGTGGTACAATGACGAGAGTTCCGGTGACGAGAATTCCGCTTCCCGACACAAGTCATCTTTTTTGCGCAGTAAAGAGAAAAGAAGTGGACTGAGAGACGATATTCGCAGTGTTTTATTTAGTGTTGCTCCCGTCTGCAGACGTCATTTAACTTGAGTAAGACAGGTCGCATCTCAACCTCCAACTTCCCGAATTACGACACCATTAAAGTAATGGAACATTTATTACGACCCGGCCTCTACGTTCGAAAGTCAGTTCATCCGACTCTTATTGACTTCAAAGCTTAAGAAAATGGTATGAAGTCTATGATATATGACATAGCATCTAGTTCTATATAGGATTTGGTACTGCATTCAGATGAATAACTATTTCTTATTGCTAATGGTTGGTAGTTTCATTAATTGTGATGTATTTTACAGGGCGTCTCAATTGCCGTGGCTCTTTGCGAAGGAAATGAAAAATAACTGCAAATTAATACACCTTACTCTTAGCTGTTTTTTTTTTTCAAGTAAATCTCTAATAATTATTCCAAAGTGAATGGACATTTAAGTAAAATATTCACTATAGGCCTAAAACATGATTACCTCGAACGAAGAAGTGACAATTGTATGAAAATTATAAAAAGCATCAACTACACAATGGGCGATGTAATTTAACGAGTCGACCTGGTTGGCGAGTTGGTATAGCGCTGGCCTTCTATGCCCAAGGTTGCGGGTTCGATCCCGGGCCAGGTCGATGACATTTAAGTGTGCTTAAATGCGACACGCTCATGTCAGTAGATTTACAGGCATGTAAAAGAACTCCTGCGGGACAAAATTCCGACACATCCGGCGACGCTGATATAACCTCTGCAGTTGCGAGCGTAGTTAAATAAAACATAATATTTAATATAATTTAACGATTAATCAGAAATTCCATGTGAATGTTCGAATAATTACCAGGTCATCTGGAAAGTAGTTACCCTATTTAATATTCTGCTCATTTTTATTTAAACTTGTAGGCAACAGACGATTCCTTTGTATCTGTTCTTAGCATTATTACTTAATTACTTCACTTACTGGCTTTTAAGGAACCTGGAGGTTCATTGCCGCCCTCACATAAGCCCGCCATAGGTCCCTATCCTGAGCAAGATTAATCCAAATCAAGCTTTCAGGTATAACTCCCTGTAAAGTTGATTTTAATAATTACGAGGGAAAAATTGTTCCGGAGCCAGGTATCGAACCCGAGACCTTTGGTTTAACGTACCAACGCTCTACCAACTGAGCTACCCGGGAACTCGGGAACTCTACCAGACATCGATCCAGTTTTTCCCTCTATATCCACAGACCTCAAAGTAGGCTGACAACCGTCAAGCAAACAACATTGAGTGCACACTAACTCTGTGCAACTTAAATTGTGTTTTTTTTTCTGTTAACGAACAGTAACGTGCATTATGCAAATCAAGCTTTCAGGTATAACTCCCAGTAAAGTTGATTTGAATAATTACGATTAATCCAGTCTCTATCATCATGTCCACCTCCCTCAAATCAATTTTAATATTATCTTCCCATCTACGTCTCGGCCTCCCCAAAGTCTTTTTCCCTTCGGCCTCCCAACTAACACACTATATGCATTTCTAGATTCGCCCATACGTGCTACATACCCTGCCCATCTCAAACGTCTGGATTTTATGTTCCTATTTATGTCAGGTGAAGAATATACAATGCGTGCAGTTCTGTGTTCTGTAACTTTCTCCATTCTCCTGTAACTTCATCCCTCTTAGCCCCAAATATTTTTCTAAGCACCTTATTCTCAAACACCCTTAACCTATGTTCCTCTCTCAAAGTGAGACTCCAAGTTTCACAACCATAAAGAACAACCGGTAATATAACTGTTTTATAAATTCTAACTTTCAGATTTTTTTGACAGCAGACTGGATGATAAAAGCTTCTCAACCGAATAATAACAAGCATTTCCCATATTTATCCTGTGTTTAATTTCCTCCCGAGTATCATTTATATTTGTTATTGTTGCTCCCAGATTTTTTAATTTTTCCACTCTTCAAAGGATAAATTTGCAATTTATATATTTCCATTTCGTACAATATTCTGGTCACGAGACATAATCATATACTTTATCTTTTCGGGATTTACTTCCAAACCTATCTCTTTACTTCCTTCAAGTAAAATTCCCGTGTTTTCCCTAATCGTTTGTGGATTTTCTCGTAACATATTCACGTCATCAGCATGGACAAGAATCTGATGTAACCCGTTCAGTTCCAAACCTTTTCTGTTATCCTGGACTTTCCTAATGGCATACTCTAGAACAAAGTTATTTTTAAACGTTTTTCAAGAGGCGTTAAATTTTATGTATTTAATTAAGATTTGTGTGAAAATATTTTAATAAAATAAAATAATAAATTTGTTTAATCTTGAAACCTTTTGAAATGTTTAAACAACAGTTCAGTTGAGTAATCTTTCTGTTTTTTTTAAAACAAATTTTAATACTCTTTCTGTAATAAAATTAACGGATGAAGGTTGGATTTGTAAGTTCCACCCCAGCCTATAATACCATACATAAAAATATAGATTGAAATAATGCTAAATAAATTGTACGTAAACTGTTAATTGACAAAATATTTCTTAGAACAACAAAATATAATGTTTTACGTAATTTATTACAAATATAATGAATATGATTCTTCCATTTTAAATGATTATCAATAATTATACCTAAGTATTTAACCTCATTAACTTCATTAATAATTGAATAATTACAATTTATATCGGAACAGTCAAAATTATGCATTTTAATTTTTAGTGTAGATGAAATTGGTTTATTACGTTTATTATTTAAAGAAAATGAAATAGCTTTTATCTTCCTTCATTACAAGATTAAAATTCAAATTCAAATATATTTACAATTTACATTTGAATTGAATACATATAAATAGATACCCGAAATGATCATATGCTCGTGCTCGGGTACAGTCCAGTAGTCTACATAAATTTTACAGGGTTCAAATAATAATGTTGATGATATAAATAATAGTAATAATAATAATAATAATAATAATAATATTAATAGAATAACCGTGACAGAAATGATACAAAGATTGTAATACAAAATAATTCCTTAATAATAATAATAATAATAATAATAATAATAATAATAATAATAATAATAATAACCGTGATAAAACAAAAATATTTACAATAATAAAATATATACTAAAACGGATAAAATAAAATATAAAACCACTAGCGAGAGTTAACACAACTTAAATAAGCATATAATAACCGGAAAAAATGTCGAACTCGAAAATCAACAGAAAAGTTCGTTGTATCGCAGACGACAGCAACCGCCGTATTGACATTGTGTTGTGCATTAATGGTAGTAGGGGGCAGCTGTAAGTCTACGTAACTGCCGTTCTCTTTGAATCTTCTCGTAAAATCATGGGAAGTTAATGCTGCAAAAACAATATGTCTAAGAGTCAAACTGTTCATTATTACCAGGATAAATACAAATAATACTGAAATATATTAATCAAGTTTCCGCTTTAGATCTCTCCTTTTGTGCAAGAGGTATCATATCAAAATATTTTATGAATGGCGGGGAAAATATAAATTTCAAGAACTTTCTAGTGAGAAGATATAGAGACATGTACAATCAAGTGTATCTGTGGCGATGCTAAGGAATACTTTATTGAAGATATACACTGTTATTAATTAAAAAAATGATCTAATTTATATTTATTACAATGTTTTATCTTATAAGTTACATGCATCAGATAAATACAATAAAAATTAGTACCTTATAATGCTAGTAACACTTAAAAAAATAGTAAAATTTATCACATATCATACAAACATTTTCACTTTATTTTTAAACTTAAGAATGTGTAAATTGCTTAAATCTGGATTATTTTTCAATACTGAATTGTATAGTCTTGGTCCATAATTCCTACTGTGTCTGAATCCAACTGTAGTGTGGCATTTAGGTTCTGCCAAAAGAGTTGGGACATGAGAATAACAATTTCACATCTAAATATTGTGGGCTACGCCTCGCAATAATAATAATAATAATAATAATAATAATAATAATAATAATAATAATAATAATAATAATGGTTTATTTTAACGGGCAGAGTTAAGGCCATTCGGCCTTCTCTTCCACTCAACCAGTATGATAAATATTACTACAGTGCTATGAATATAACAAAATTAATATAATACAATACAATACAATTCAAAGCAATACAATACTACAAATACAAGACAATATAATACATAATTAATATAATACAATGACAATTCTTTTCGTCTTCACAACACCAATAAAATAATTATGTAATAATAATAATAATAATAATAATAATAATAATAATAATAATAATAATAATGATAAGCATATCTAAATTAAATTAAATTATTAAGCTCGATCACAATAGGTTTCACTTGGTAGAGTACACGGGGCCTTTCGAAAAGTGACATGGGCGAGTAACAGCCTGCTTAGAAGTAACTCAGCGTATTACCTTTCGGAATTAAAATCTCGCAAATTTACAAATGTAATTTATTGGCTTACCTTATAATGAGTGCTAGAACTGTCAACCATCCTCTCCAATGCACATTTCATATCTTTTGAAAAGATTCCTATATAACATGCTGGATTTCGTCACTATCGGTAGAATTTTACTTTAGGTTGCACAGTTCGCTTCATATAAGTTATGAACATTTGTCTTACCAGACTTTAGGTCCCCCTAAACGGGCTGTTACTTGCCCATATCTCTTTAAGGCCCAATTGTATAAAACTCCCTGACTAAAGATCAACTTTGATCAAAGATCAAAAAGTAAACCGAGTTCAGACACTTCTTCTATTGTATAAAACTTTTCTGCGATCAAATTACCTTGGTTCAAATGCAATCTAAGTTCACGTGAAAACGATTTGGCAACATCGCATAAACAGGTGAAATACGTGATGCGAGGACCATGTTATACAGGTTTGTTTAGTGTTGCCAATCTAGCGATTTTAACTCTTTTTCAACAACAATTTCTTTTAACTTTTATATTGCTTAAATAGGGATTTAGTGACCTTTTTAGCACCCCATAGTGACAAAATTTAATCTTTCTTTGTTGATAATGAGAAATCTAGCGACTTTACAACTACTTTTTCGCGACTTTCCGTATTGCACTCTGTTGGAGACACTGTTTTTTTTTTTTTGCAATGTAAATAATGGCGGACGATAAGAAGAAGGTTGACTGTTCTCCAAGTTGTTATCATGTTATGGTGTTTGATACTGCTAAACATAATAAAGCTTTATAAAACGACAATTTTCGTTTAGTAATACAGTTAATTGAACATTTATGAATGTACCTATCATATCCATTAATAATTAATGATTGTTATAAACATAATATAATTATAGGTTATGTTATTTGATACTGCTGAACACGATAGAGTCTTATAAAATATAAGAATGTTTGTGTATTAAGGCAAGAAATTGAAAGAAATATATATAAATGTACCTAACATATCTATTAATATTAATAATAATGGATATTTTATTTGCACAATCTGTCACTCGTATATTTCAAACAGAAAAGAAATAACTGAACTTGGATCATCTAACTTAATCGGAGAAATTTCTTCAGTCAAAGTTGACTTTAGTTTGAGACAAATTAATCTCAGATTAGATTTTATACAACACAAAATTTCAAGTTCAGCTGAAACAAGGATCAATTTAACCTCTGATCTAAGATTAAATGGTTTATACAATCGGGCCTAAGAAAGTTGCCGTAGACTCTACCAAGCCAGAACTTAGAATGCTCACAATATTGGAAAAATTATTTTTACGAATCCTCCTTACTATACTAGAAAGTTTAGTTTTGTATTATAATTAAATCCACACAATATGTATGTTTCCTGTGGCCAGCTCGGAATTGCACACGTTTGTTTGTTGTTGGCGTGGAAAGCTAGTGTTTAAGCTGTAACCTTGGATCGCCACAGATAAACTCTGACCTGTCAACAGTAGCTTGCATCGGCTTACAGGTAACTCTCAGGTTATTGGAAACGTGAAAGGAATACAGAATAAGCTACGCTGGAATTCTGAGCAGTGTCCTCTGCCCCTTGAATGGTTTCATCTTATGTGGTAGGAAGTAGCATTTCGACTTACAACAATACAATGATGTTCACTATTCTTATGCAGATGACACAGTTTTACTTTTTGGTGGAGAAACCTGGTATGATGCATATAATAATTCAAATAATGGACTTAAATTAATAAAAAATGGTTTGACATAAATTATCTATCTATCAACGAAAATAAAACCATAATTATTCCATTCTCATTATCTGAAAAAATGTAACAAACCTCCTACATTTATACTAAGTATTAAATTACATAATTCTGATTGTTTTCTTATACAGTGTAAATGTCCGATTATTAAAGAGTCCTCTGAAGTTAAGTATTTAGGCATAATTTTCGATAATCATTTAAAATGGAACCAACACATTAATTACCTTTGTAATAAATTACGTAAAATAGTATATTATTTTGTTTTATTGAGGAATTACTTGTCAATAAGTTTATTACGTACAATATATTTAACTTTATTTCAATCGGTAACTATGTATGGAATTGTAGGATAGGGTAGCTCATTTATATCCAATTTTAATCCACTTTATTTATTACAGAAGAAAATAATTAAAATGTGTCTTCATAAACCTATTGATTTTCCATCTCAAAATTTGTTTCTAGACTTTAATGTACTTAACGTAAGACAAATTTATTATATTGTATTAATAAAATTCATACATAAAAATCTAAATAATTTTTAATTGTATTCTCATAGTTATGAAACAAAAGGTATGAATTCTTTAAGATTGTTTGAACCAAAATGCAACACTGATACAGTATTTAATCATAGCAGTAATTTAGGCCCAAGAATATATAACAAATTTATATTTAAATATCCTAATCTTGTCAATTCTAATAGTTATAATATTAAATTTAAAAAGTTATGTATGGATTTTATAAAAATTGAAAAATTGTAAATTTAAATTTATATACTATAATTGCACAGTAGACATAAGACGAATTGTATTGTATAATTATTAATTTCAATTCAGGAATCCGCCCCTGATCACGAGTTCTACTCTTTCAGGGCGAGCTAAAGTTTTTCTGTATGTATTATATTTTATGTTACAATTATTAGCAAAATAATAAATAAATAAATTTAATGACGCTTTCAGCTGCAGAGGTTATTTATTCAGTGTTGAAAGTAAATATGAGGGAAATGGCTGACGAATTTTGCCGGGAGCTGTCTATCAAAGACACGGTGGGGCAACTTTAGTCATTTCGGTACAATTTTGGCCTAAACAAATTCTAAGATTTGAATTGTTATATCTGCCACCCGATTTCAGATACTAAAATATTTGTTTAATTGGCTTATAGATGGTAGTATTATTCATTTATTTAGTGCGTTTTAAGTTTATCAGATTTATTGCAATATCACAGCATACTCATTAGCAATCAACTGTTAGATCATATCAATTTATTTTCTACAAATTTATTTGTGTCCAGGCCATAAGTTAAGTGATAAAAATCAGGTATGTATCTTAATTTATATACAAATATATGCGGAATAGGTAGAAAACTATGTTTCGCTTTTTTATTTCCCCTTATTGGCGTAATTTCATCCCAAACAAAGTGATGTCTTTCCAGTTGATTTCTAGGGTATTTTTAGCCCAGGGTTAAAGTTACCGCATCAATTTTAGTTAAAATATTAATCTGCAAAGTAATTTATTGCTTATTTCGTTCTTTTTATGCTGCTTGTCATGTAAGAAGAATGCCAAGAACACATATTAAGGCATTAGGGGCCGCAAATATGTAAATTATACAAACTAGCATTTTGAACAATGCCTACAGGACATCAGGATAGGACTAAGAGCACAGAGGACTGCTTCACAACATTATCGAATTCATAGCAGTACGATTAAGCTAAAATTGAAAGGCAAACATCAAAAGAGTTCTGGACGCCGAACGGTATTCACCGCGGAAGAAGAAAAAGTGATTGCTAACAATGGCAGAGATCAGTATACACGTTGACAACAATGAAGTTTTTCAACTTGACATCGGTTCAGATTAGTCACGGTACCTTAAAATCTAGGTAAATCAAGGACGAAGGGAAACACAGCTTTATTTTCCTCCCTGAAGAAGCTATGCTAAGGAGCCGAATAACATATCACTACTAAATAACTATTATTAATAATTATGAAGGAATAACTAAAATAAATATCTAGATCCTTTAAAATCGGGAAACAAAAAAAAATATATATAATACTTACTTACTTACTTACTTACTTACTTACTTACTTACTTACTTACTTACTTACTTACTTACTTACTTACTGGCTTTTAAGGAACCCGACGTTCATTGCCGCCCTTACATAAGCCCGCCATTGGTCCCTATCCTGAGCAATATTAATCCAGTCTCTACCATCATATCCCACCTCCCCCAAATCTATTTTAATATTACCTTCCCTCCTACGTCTCGACCTCCCCAAAGGTCTTTTTCCCTCCGGTCTCCCAACTAACACTCTATATGCATTTATGGATTCGCCCATACGTGCTACATGTCCTGCCCATCTCAAACGTCTGAATTTTATGTTCCTAATTATGTCAGGTGAAGAATACAATGCGTGCAGCTCTGCGTTGTGTAACTTTCTCCATTCTCCTGTAACTTCATCCCTCTTAGCCCCAAACGATAATCACCAATTAGGAACAGGATTCTTTGTACATAAAAAAATAAAATCATCAGTAAAGAAGGTCGAATTTATCAGTGACAGGGTATCGTATTTAGTACTTAAGGGTAGATGGTGCGATATCGTAGTTATAAATGCTCACGCCCCTACAGAAGAGGAAGTCGACCATATAAAGGATAGCTTCTATGAGGAATTGGAACACACTTTTGATCAGTTACCTAGATATCAAATGAAAGTTTTATTGGGGGATTTCAATGCTAAAGTAGGAAGGGAGGATATTTTTAAACCAACAATTGGAAAAGAGAGCCTACACATAAGTAGTAATGACGATGAAGTTAGGTTAGTCAACTTTGCCACATCAAAAAATTAAATTGTCAAGAGTACAACATTCCCCCATAAGGATATACATAAATATACGTGGAAAAAGATATAATATAATTTAATAAACCTTGTCACCTTTTAAAATCAATCGCCCTTTGCTGGATTCAAATATTTTGGTATAGTCAATTGACTAGTTTCATAAATTGAGACAACTCATCCTATCTGTGATTTTGCAAGGTGCTAAGACTAATGTCTACATGAGCCATGATAGATGAGCCTCGAACCTACATACTCTCCACATCATTTCAGTATCTTCGAAATTAAAGCTCTACAAAAGCGAAGCCTTGGTTTTTCGTGTGTCGTCTTGGATACTCGAGGGTGAGCTTACTCGATCGTCAGTCACTCAGTGCAAGGACTCACGTTCTTTGTCTAGCGAGGACAGTGACTACCTCTTTATCACCAGTCGCTCTGCACAGGCTTTTAACGGGTCGTACCCTTTTGCGTCCCAGCGTGTGGGGCCCTTTCATCAATAAACCCTCGTGCGTCCGGAGTTCTATGATGGAAACAACTCTCCTACGTCCCGACTTCCATCCATTTGAATATTTAATAATCCCCAAGTGTGTCGTGATTACTTTAGTGGGAAATATCATTACTGACTAATACAATGGCAACACTTCATCTTCTTGAACATATAATAATTAAGATATACGATCGATAGATGGCGTTAACAAGATCGGTATATATATATATATATATATATATATATATATATATATTGTTTTTCACTGTCTAGTCTGATGACAACACTGGATATTTTAAAATAAACTGTTAAGCCTTGTAAAATACTATAGTTCACGTTAGTTCCCGCTAAGATGGAGGTGTCTGTAAGCAATGGTAATAAAAATGTACGGTTGATGGTTTCTTCTCTTATTTTATTCGCGTTATACTGCTTATATCGTTAGTAAAATTACGAAAACAATTACATCAGTAGGAATATCTAGCAAAGAGTTAATATTAGTTTAAATACATATTTGTGTGTTCTATTACGTTTTCGTGAAATTAAATTCCATGCTTAAAATTGTTAATATTCTGGCGTGAGAGACGTGGCAACGTGTTCAGCAGGCAGTACTCTGCACAGACGTAAGTACATGTCAGCTGAGTTCAAGCTCCCTGCCCATAGGTCTACTGCCGAGCGGATGACAGTTCGATACCAGGTATTCAATAAACAACTTACAATGTCATTCACAGTTTAGGAATATCATATGTTATTAATTAGGCAAGAAGATGTACCGTCAATGTTTTCCGCAATGAAGGTTACCTAATCGGGGAACTTTTGTAGCGGTTTCTCAACGATTATTAGAAATATGAGTCTCATGCCTCATTTCGAAAATCACACAAACAGAAATTTCTTTAAAAATGGTAACTGCTTTATGGAAGCGGGAGAGATTAAAATGTTGCATTAGAAAAAAAAAAAGTTCGTGTGATTTTGTGCAGTAAACCATTACTGTTAATTTTTTAGACGTACAATAAAAAATGCACCAATATTCCCAATATCATCATCATCATCATCATCATCCTTCACGAATTAGGCCTCCGTAGACTGTTTCGGCCCCATCTAGCAGTCTTCGTAAAGGTCTTCCTGGTCGACGATGTCCTCTAGGTTTATACTGCATCATAATTTTTGGGATTCTTGAATTTTCTATTCTTCTTACATGATCTAGCCAATTGAATTTGTATCTGCTGATTTTTTCTTCTACTGACTCTACTTCTAATTGTTCTAAAATTTCTTCATTCCTTTTTCGGTCTAAAAGAGTATATATTCCCAATATTGTTAAATAAAATAGAAATGTACCATAAAGTTCTCTTAATGTGATTGAAAGGTTTTTATTTGCTGTTCGTTTTATGTAAACAACGGTCCGCCCCTGCATTAGAACAGAGCATCTGTTTTGTACCGGTATGTCTCTATCCGCTTGAGCTGTACCGTGTACTTAGTAAACTTCCTCTTCCCCATCCAGCAACGTTGCCAAATGTCTGATATTGTAAACTTTAATAATTAGTTAAATATTGCAATTAGAAAAAATTGTAAGGAAATTTTTTCTTCCTTACGACATGAACAATCATCAGTTAAAATACTGGCATTTATACCTCTTACAGCCTGTATTTGGTTGGCCTAAAAGTAACTCTGAGAAAGGAAGATAGTACCTTTAAATGCAGTAAATTAAAATACGATACCCAAATAAGAATATTTTCTATACATTTCCTGATGAAAACTACCGTTTGCAGAATGCGGTATTAAAATGGATTTTACACATAAACATGTGAATTACTATTTAAAGTGATTTGTTGTTCCAATATGACCCCTTTGGCAATTGTACTGTATAATTGTAAAGTGGGTCACATGTTCGTACAATGGAAATTAAAGTGATACTTTTACGCAAATTCTTTGCTGTAGTACGAGCTGCATAGACAGGCTTGGACTTCATAGTTAAATTCTGTGCGTTGTGTGTGGGCAGAGGAACATTAAGAAATAGAGCGGAATGCATTGCAGAGGTCATACTGTAAAAGATTTTTCAAACGTCACATGCAATGTCAATTCCAACTTGTCAAACTTGCGGCTTTATGAGATGGATGCGACAGTTTTGAAACTTTACACGATGATGGATCATCGGAATACAAGGACGTTCCAGTTCGGTTGGAAAGTTTTCGTTTCAGGTTAAATTGAGGACGTGTGCTGATACACACATTTACGTCTTGTAAAAGGGTTAAATTATGCAAATGTCATTCCGCTTACTTCTTCCACTGATAAAGAGTAAAAGACTGCTCAAGCAGGGAAGAGGCGAAAAGATGAAGAGATAATATGAGATCAAGGTCAAGAGAAGAGGAGGTGAGATGAGAGATGAGAGATGAGATGAGAGATGAGATGAGATGAGAGATGAGATGAGATGAGATGAGATGAGAGATGAGATGAGATGAGATGAGATGATGAGAGATGAGATGATGAGAGATGAGAGATGAGAGATGAGAGATGAGAGATGAGGGGAGGGGAGATGAGATGAGATGAGATGAGATGAGATGAGATGAGATGAGATGAGATGAGACAGAGTAAACAGAACAATATAAAGGAAAATGAAAAGAAGACAGAAGAGAAAGGAAATTATACATCTACTTGTAGGATTAAGTGAGAACTGTTTTCAGAACATGGGAGGAGTGATAGTAGGAAGAAAAGAATAAAGTGCATTAGATTTCCTGATATGGCGTTGTTAACAGAATAGGAGATGATACTAAGGGATATGCTATTGGAGCTAAATGACAACTGTGAACAGTATGGGATGAAGATAAATGCCAGCAAGACGAAGACCATGGTCATAGGAACAAAAATAAAGAAGGTAAGCTTGCGAATTCTAAATGAGGCAGTAGAGCAAGTGGACACCTTAAAATACTGAGGTGTGCACTATAAGCAGTAACATGAGCTGCTGCCAGGAAGTCAAACAAAAGATAGCAATGGCAAAGGAATATTCAGAATTTATTGTAACAACCGTCAAACTTACCAGTATACAAATGTGATTGAACACACTGATGCTATTCTTACATATTAAAAGATAATGATAAAGTTTTCGGTTCGAAGGAACCATCTTGAAATCAATAATAGACATACAGAGTATATTTGTTACGAACAAACAGTGAAGTTTGTATGAAGTGGAACGGAAAACAATGGATAACAAGGGTGCATATAAATGGCATTGGTTAAAAAGGTTAAAATAGAATAAAACATAGAACATTAACAATAGTATCTATAGGTATATAAGGAAGTAAAATGACATATTGTCAAATTTCACTGTTTGTTCGTAATATAATGTACACTGTAGGTCTATTATTGATCTGAAGATGGTTCCTTCGAACCGAAAACTTTTATCATTAGCTTTTAATATGTAAAAATAGCATCTGTGTGTTCAATCACATTTGCATACTGGTAAATTTGACGGTTGTTACAATAAATTTTGAATATTATTGCACAACTTATCGGACCCAACATGGTTTTCAAATGGCAAAGGAAGCTCTTAATAGAAGAGAGAACATCTTCTGCGGACCTCTGGACGAAGAACTAAAGAATAGATTATTGGAGTGCTTTGTGTGGAGTGTGGCATTGTATGGAACAGAAACATGGGCATTAAGGCAAAGTTAAGAGAAGCGAATAGAAGCATTTGAAATGTGGATATGGAGAAGAATGGAGCGTGTGAATTGGATAGAGTGAAAAGAGTGGGCGAAGAAAGAATGATGCTGAAAGAGGAAAAGGAATAAAAATAATTCTTTTTTAGTAAAATGCTTTAATTTCTCGTACAACAATTTAAGTAATCTTTTATATTGCATGTATACTTAGGCGAATCCAAGGAGGAGCTGAGATTGACTTTAGCCACAACCTCCTTGAGTTGATATGATAACAGTAATAATTAAGTTTACGAGGTTATTTAGTGTGTTGAAATTAAATCCACAGTTTTATTTCCGCCTTACATACGAACATCACCAAAGCGTTTGCTAGGTGTGAGCATACACCTCTTGAATAGTGACTAGTAGACTCGTCCTAGCAGCAGCGAGTGGCGGCAATAGTAGAAAAAAGTTACCCCCTTCCTTTCTAAGGAATCCTAGATCCGCCACTGCATATACAGAGTGATTCACGAGGAAAGATAAAAAATTTAGGATGTGAATTCTGAAGTCATTCTGAGTTTAAAAGTTCATATGAATATAGGTCCGTTTTCAAACGATTACGGAGATATGGCTCTTTTATTTCTCAGAAACGTCTGAGATTCCATTGTACTAACTCGCATTTAGAGACAGATAACGGACAAATTTAAAGTTTATGTTCACGTATGCATACATACCTAATATTCTAGAAGTCGGAGTCGATGTTTTCGTACATTTTCAAAGGTACCTCCTTCTGCTTCAATGCACTGTTGCGCTCGGGCATGAATCACGCTCGTCGCTCGGGAGAGTTGCACGTGGCTGTTCTTATGCCGCATCCAAAATACGGTCGATTAGCGCCTCTCTCGTTTCCCCGTTCCTTTGCTAACCAAGTCTTTCATCCAACCCCATAGGCAGTAAATACTCTTCGATATAGTACCCTTCTGTTCGGAAAGCGTCGTTCATATTGAGCGACGGCACGCAAGGTACTTCCATCGCACAAACCATAAACATACACAATATCGGCATATTCTGTAGTCGAAAATTCATAAGGCATCTCGAAAAACACAACTTAACGCTTCCGATAACTGTACCTGTATAACTACTGTACTGTAGGTAGCTGAATGAACTGCTGTGAACTGATAAGTGATTGCGTATTTGTTATGACATGTGTAATACCCCACCACCCGCTTTGTCTCTCTTCTCTTATCTACATCGCTCACAATGCAGATTCCCATGTTACGTCATTTATTGCGATCGGTGAGTCACTGACAATGACCTTGTCTCACGTCAGCAGCATATGGTAACGTCTGATTCACATTGGGGCGAGATATTTTACCAAAAAAATGCATCTATCTCCGCCATCGTTCGAAAACGGACCTATGTTCATATGAACTTTTTCACTCAAAATGGCCTAAGATATCGTATCCTAAATTTTTTACCTTTCCTCGTGAATTACCCTGTATAACAAAATCTTTCCAATACTTTCGGAGAAATCACTGTCCACAGATAGAAAATATTATTTCCACCAGAATTCTTCGAATAGATTGTCCGCAGCATAACAATAAGTTTCCTTTGTATATTTCGATAAAATAATATAAATATACTCTTCTTAGTACAACAAAGAGTAAACAGAGGCAAAAATACCTTTTCAGAGGAAGGATGTATGTCTCCACTTCCTTACCGGGAAGCGGGAATTGATCTTCATTTCAACAAAGGGCAGTTACATTACAAACCAGTACACTAATTAAAAGAATTGCAGGGTGTAAACAGAGAGAGCCTGAATTATAATTTATGTGCATGGCAATTTTTTCGCAACGAGAACCTTTCCGACATTCTTAACGTTACGTGACCAAACTTTCGCTTGCACCTGATGTTCATGCCGCAGAAACATGAACTTACGATG
Organism: Periplaneta americana; assembly: GCF_040183065.1. NCBI lineage: Eukaryota > Metazoa > Arthropoda > Insecta > Blattodea > Blattidae > Periplaneta > Periplaneta americana. The sequence goes on from NC_091123.1 coordinate 46,776,985, forward strand.
TTGACTTGACACGACTTGAATGGAGAGCAAGGATATCCCAGAATAGATTACACTGCACACACGTGGAGTAGAGAGTGAAGCAATGTTACTTTTCACAACTTAGCCAGAAGAATGTTGCAAAACTGTGAAAGCTGGTGAATTCTGCAATAGAACATTTCCTCAACATCCACAACAAATTGAAGACTTGTAATATGTCGATGATTTCATTGACTTGATATACAGAATGAACCGTAAGTAACGTCATTAATATCAAAGTGTTATTCTTTGAGATATTTCAAACAGAAAGTTTAATATAATTTTGCTAGTTTCTGCTTCCTTTTCGAGGTAAAAATGATTTTATATGAAACATTTCATAGCGTGTTTTGGGAAAGCCATTGATTTAATTTTAAATATGCTCTGTAAATTTAAGAGAACAGTGTATTATGATGATGAATGATTGAAAGTGTTTCAGTTTTGTTCTTTAAATGCGCAGAAATTTGTTTCGAACAAATATTACATTTTTAAATTTATTTTCAGAACGAAAAGTTACATTTTTTCAGATCAAATTTATTATTATATAAAATTGTTTGAAAATAGGCTTTATGACTTTACTAATAGATGATAGTACATTATACACACTACTTAAAGGGTGTAATCGATGTTTTGTTATTTTAAGTGTTGTATTAGTGAAGAAGTGTTTTGTGTCAGTGAAGTGTGTTGTGTAAGTGGAGTGTGTTTGTGCCTGTGAAGTTTTATAGTTTATAGTAGTTGTGCAAAGTATTTGAACAGCGAAATGTTTTTGAAGTGTTAGTGAAAACAGGATAGTATCGGTGAAATGTGTCGTAATACCAGTACAGTGAGTGAGTTGACAGCGAAATGCGTGTAGTGCTGAAAGGTACTTGCGGATGTATGAACATATCATACTCGTGGGTTTTAGTTCGAACTTAGGGTGAAGATACAAATTAGAGTTACTTTAAAAGTTATTTTAAGTGATCGTGGTTCATTTAATTTGGGATCCTCATTATTATTATTATTATTATTATTATTATTATTATTACTGTTAATTTTTATTACTGTTAATTATTATTAGTATTATTATTAATTGTATTTTTATTAGTTGTGTTTATTATTAATTGTCATTATTGATTGTAATTAGTTACCATTGCCACCGGTAATTTACCCATTTGCAGTGTGAGTACATACATACATACATACATACATACATACATACATACATACATACATACATACATACATACATACATACATACATACATACATACATACATACATACATACATACATACATACATACATACATACATACATAAAAATTTCTGCACATTTAAAGATAAAACTAAAATTATTTCAATCATTTATTATCATCATATACTGTTCTCTGAAATTGACTGAGCATATTGAGAATTCAATCAATGGCTTTCCCTAAACACGCTATGAAATATTTCACATATAACTGTTTTTATCTCTAAAAGGAAGCAAAAATGAAGGAAATTGTATCCAAAATTTTTGTTTAAAATATCTGGAAGAACAACGCCATGAAATTAGTGACTGATACGTACATCTATTGTCAGGCAGTACATTTCACTTTACGATATATGTCAGAGGAAGAATAATTGTATGTATCTGAAGTCTGACTAGTGTAATATGTAACTAGTCGGCGATGTATGCAATAGAGGAGGGAAAGGAACTGGACACCCTACCCCCATTATCTTCTGGCCTAGTTGCCTCATAAGTGATGCCTTCTTGGTATCACATGTGAGGTTGAGACCTGTTCTCGGACAGTTGACTAAACAATAATAATAATGATAATAATAATAATAATAATAATAATAATAATAATAATAATACAAAGTATAACTAAATTATGGTCATAATAAAAGTAATAATGATCTTCGTCTCGGTTGAAGGAAAAGTTGTCGCATCCATTCTCAGACCCGCTGTGCACAGCTGCTTTTAATGTTCTCCAGAACGCAATTTTTGTTCGTGTGCTGGAATGTTGCAATGAGGTCACGAAACTGTATGCGGTTGTACTAGAGATCTGTCTGGAGGATTCAGCATTTCAGCGTTTGCGTTTCCCATTAAATCAATTTCGGCGAGCAGAAGCGCTTGGATTAACTCTCCCAGCGCCTCCTCTTCCATCTCTTCGTCAAGCATCATCATCCCTCTATTGTAACAATTCTCTCTGGGGTCGTAAGATAAGACATAGTTCCTTTCTGTCGACTGTATTTTCTCAGAGGAGACAGATTTCCTATTGCTTCTAATAAAAGTTTCTTACATAGGATAGATATCAGTAGTCAGGAAGCCCTTAAGATACAGTATGACTGAGTTTTTGCACAAAAATTATCAAAATACGTTATAATTTTTTGGTTTCTGTATGAAAATATTCCTTAGGTACTTACCAAGTTGATAGTAAGCGGTTTGTTTTACCTCTGCATCTTCTTTGAGCTCCAAGAGCGATTTTTATCTATTCCTACTCCATATGTCAGTATTGTATCTATTTTCACAAATTTGTATTTTTCTCGAAACTACAATTTTTATATTCAAAATTTTACATGCGCAAGCAGTTTTCAAAAATTCAATGAAAATATTTGTACCTGTATTGGTCAGTGACATGTTTATTTTTTTCGTGCTCGGAGTTCTTTACCAAAATTTACATATAATTTTTTAAAACAATTATCAATACCATCTTTTGAAATTCAAAAAATCATGTCGCAAATTCTTAAAGATTCCCTGCAGATTATACAATTTTATTTATACCACTCAGAAGGTCTTAATTAAGGATATTATAATTTTATACAAAATCTTTTATTTATAAATATAATTTTAAACTCATCTTATAAGATTTCATTTTATAATTGATAAAAATCAATGGTGCTTAATTACTACATTTTATTTTTATAACAATATTCATATTTAATTAATTATATTTATTTGGTCACGGATTCTCGTGGTCATCCTCAATTAAGGCCGGATAATTTATATATATATATATATATATATATATATATATATATATATATATATATAACGTTGAGATATTTTTAAATACCTTGAAAAGTGGAGCTAAAAATTATTATGTAAATCATAAATATTAATAAATTAGTATCTCATTTTTTCAAAACTTTTTGTGCCTAAAATAACCTAGAACGAATTTCTTAACACAAAAATATTTCCCGCGAATCAGGGTCCCTATGAAAAAAATATGAACTTCTATATATTCGAATGTAATGCGCATGGAACATTTCGATAATATTACATACTTACAAATGGCTTTTAAGGAACTCGGAGGTTCATTGCAGCCCTTACATAAACCCGCCATCGGTCCCTATCCTTTGCAAGATTAAGCCACTCTCTATCATGTCCCACCTCCCTTAAATATATTTTAATATTATCCTCCCATCTACGTCTCGGCCTCCCCAAAGATCTTTTTCCGTCCGGCATCGCAACTAACACTCTATATGAATTTCTGGATTCGCCCGTATGTGCTACATGCCTTGCCCATCTCAAATGTCTGGATTTAATGTTCCTAATTATGTCAGGTGAAGAATACAATGCATGCCGTTCTGCGTTATGTAACTTTCTCCATTCTCCTGTAACTTCATCTCTCTTAGCCCCAAATATTTTCCTAAGAACCTTATTCTCAAACACCCTTAATCTCTGTTCCCCTCTCAAATTGGGAGTCCAAGTTTCACAACCATGCAGAACAACCGATAATATAACTGTTTTACAAATTCTATCTTTCAGATTTTTTGACAGTAGACAAGACGACAAAAGCTTCTCAACCGAATAATAACAAGCATTTCCCATATTTATTCTGCGTTTAATTTCCTCCCGAGTGTCATTTGTATTTGTTACTGTTGCTCCATGATATTTTAATTTTTCTAACTCTTTGAAAGATAAATCTCCAATTTTTATATTTCCATTTCGTACAATATTCTGGCCACGAGACATAATCATATACTTCGTCTTTTCGGGGTTAACTTCCAAACCTATCGCTTTACTTGCTTCAAGTAAAATTTCTGTGTTTTTCCTAATCGTTTGTGGATTTTCTCCTAACAATTTCACGTCATCCTCATAGACAAGAAGCTGATGTAACCCATTAAATTCTAACTGATTTCCATAATAAACATGAAATAACTTTGAAATTAGCAGTCTGATTGAGCTCAAAATTGGCACATACCTTGTCCATAACATATTTAACACACAGTAAAAAAATGAAATAAATTATATTAAAATTGTTGAAGTATCAGAACTGGATCCTAGTGTTCTTTAAAATGAATGTGCAAAATTGCGTAACTATTATTTTTTGTATTTCTCTTGTAGGAAGGAAATTATGTAAGGAAGTGGAATTTTATGTCTTTCCATAACAATGTATGCCGTTCTTTTTACAGAGTTTTCCCTGTGGTTGTTTAAGCCTCGGTGTTCCTACATATTTGTCAAGGATAAATAAGTCTATCGTGATGTAAATTCGAAAGTTTCTTCATAATTTTGAAACTCTTGCAATGATCAGTATGACGGGCTCACCTACAAAAAGAGGAAAACTGTTCTAAGATATAGCCTACCTACCACATTCCATCTGTCCTCCTTCAGTTAAAACGCGATCTATAAGACTAAATATTATTTTAAAAAGAATCTCTCTCATTTTTTTGCCAAATTCTGTAGTCTTTTGTCGAATCGGATGGTTGTTGAATGTCAGAATATTCCGTTAAATGTAACACGATAATTTTTGTACGATTCCTTAGTAATATACGTATCATAAATGAAGATTTACTGTTGTAGTGAGTTTTGCATTGCAACGAAATAAACTGAACTGCACTGAATGGAAGTCAGCTGTATATTAGTTTTCTAACCTTGACGTCCCTTATACCTGTGTTATTTGCCCATTCTATGCAACACAAAACCTTACTACATTCGATCCAGTGGAATTTTGACATTTTATCGCCAGTCTCGTTCGATCAATAACAGTAAAATGAGAGCGGCATTTACCTGAGCGAAACCTTTTTCTAGGGAACTCTCTATATAAATGTACATTTTGTTAATTACGGTACATCATGATTATCATCACCAGCAACTTCGTCGTCGTGTAAACAAAGATACCTTTGTTTCTCTTTCGCTTAGCAAAGAAAATTACTCTGTACATTCAGTTTCATTCCCGGCATTACTCATAAAATTGTTTCTTTATTTTCAGGAGGTTCAGCTACCATCACGGAGAGAATATCTGCTAAAAGTGAGTAATGTGAAAGTTTCAATTAAAATTCTGTATAACCTAGTTTAATTACATATCACTATATTTTACGAACAGTGAAGTCTTTTCAATTTATCGGTTCTCCAGTGAGATTCATTGAACAGTGTTTCGCCTTGGATAAAGCTCTTCTGCACCACTTGGATGGTAGTTATTATTATAACTTATAACTTACTATATTTACGTACTTCAATTATTAGAAATATTGCAGAATTTGTAAGAAGGCTTTCCTTTTTTTCACACAACTGTCGTAAATGATTATTTCTTTGCATTAAACTCTATCGAATTATCACCATATCACGAAATATTACACAATGAACCACGCCTAGAGAAAATTAACTTGTTAAACTAGCACCACACTCACAACTCAAATCCCTAAGAAACCAGCTATGACTTGTGACGACCGAACATCAATGCGCCGAGTTCACAGTTCAACCAGTTTCGGTTGTTTCCGATGACTCTAACCGGACGACACCTGATAATTTCGAAAATGGAGATGTAAAGTTTTCCTTTCGTTCAATTTGTTTCATCTCTTTTTTAGAGATATATAATTTATATTTATATTCTTATGCGGAACATGAACCTACGTTATTCTGGCACATGTATTCTTGATTTTAAATGACGGGATAAAATAGTAATAGGAATATGGCAGGTAGGCCTATTGAGCAAGGATGGGCAGAGAACCCTTGTTCATGCTATATTACAGTTTCAGCATTGAAGTCGTCACATACAATTACAGAAAAAGTGTCACATGTACATTTGGAAGTTAAGAAATGTGTTCGAATTATCGTGAGAACATCAGTCGTAGGTTTGTTTTTACGATATATTATCATTAATTAATTGTCAACTATTCCTATGTCGTTTATTAGATAGCCATACTCTTCTTTTTTATCATCATCATCATCATCATCATCATCATCATCATCACCATCATTAGCAGCAGGATCATCAGCTTCCGTCTTAACCCTTTCTAACCCAAATTAAATTTACAAAGAATCCATGTTGAAATAAATAGCTGTATTAGGACCAATTCAGTGACCAAGTTGCGGGAGTGACAACATTTGAAACAAAACTATATTGATGAAAATGTATTGAAATAGAAGTTATCCAGCAAAATTTACCTTCATATGTAACACACAAGTATATAAATGCTATAAAGTTAATTATTGCCATATGGTATCTATAGGTAAGAAAGGGTTAAAGGATTTAAAATTTCTCTTCCTATCTTTACTGTGGGCAGTATCAGTCTCTCTTCCCTGCAGTTCTGTAGTTGAAGGTTCGTTCTGAAAATCTCACTGTTCATTCGTTTTAGGTGTTCCACTATTTTTGTTGACATTTTGTTATTTCAATATTATAGATTTATTAATTTGTCCTACAGAATGATATCTGTAATACTGACAATTAATATTTGAGGAGAAAAATTCTGTAATATTGACAATCCGGTGCTGTGGATTGAATTCGGCGTAGCTCAGTGGTCAGAGCGCTTGGTACGTAGAACCAAGGACCCCCGTTCGATCTCCGGACCGGAGCGAATTTTTCTCCTCAAATATTAATTTTTTTATTTCGCCTACCAGACCAGATATCTGTAATTATTTTCTGATATCTTCGTTTCTCCTGTACATCAGAAAATGGATCCCAACAATCTCATCACACCTGCCAAAATCGTATCTACTGTTTCGTTGTTGTGTTTGACAGAGGCATCTGCAATTGAAGTTTTTGTTCATGTTAAATATTTTCCTGTAAATGCTTGTATTTTAGTTTTTTTCTTAATATTTCAAGATTAAAATTTTATTATTAGTATTTATTATGCCTTTCAACCCTTTATCACGTACACTTTTCAACATCTAAGAGTAAAGTAAATGCATAGCATGATGAAAGAGAGATGGAATGGAGAAAAATTCTTTCCGGCGCCGGGATTTGAACCCGGGTTTTCTGCTCTACGTGCTGATGCTTTATCCACTAAGCCACGCCGGATACAATCCCGACGCCGTTTAGAATCGTCTCAGATTAAGCTCCATCTCTTGGGTTCCCTCTGGTGGCCGCCCTCTGCACTACGTCATAGATGTCTATGAACGCAGGACCGAAGTCCATACATGTGTAGAGGTGCACTCATGAGTGACTGATTGGCCGGGATCCGACGGTATGGGCGCCGTCTTAAATCACAAAGTGATTTATTACGCATATCATATTTATTTTGATGTACCGAAATACATATGATATTTCCATGCAGATATTCTGCGTCATCACATGATGAAAGACATCTATGACGTAGTGCAGAGGGCGGCCACCAGAGGGAACCCAAGAGATGGAGCTTAATCTGAGACGATTCTAAACGACGTCGGGATTGTATCCGGCGTGGCTTAGTGGATAAAGCATCAGCACGTAGAGCTGAAAACCCGGGTTCAAATCCCGGCGCCGGAAAGAATTTTTCTCCGTTCCATCTCTCTTTCATCATGTGATGACGCAGAATATCTGCATGGAAATATCATATGTACTTCGGTACATCAAAATAAATATAAATGCATAGCGCTACAGCCTATGAAGACCCAAGAAAGACCAAGCTTCATCTTCCAATTTTTAATATAGTTTACAAAGTAGTAATTGGAAAATGATAGTACTGAAAATGAATTGTTCATAAACTGAAAGCTTTGAAAGCAATTTATGATGTCTAAATGTGTAAAATTGCAAGGATTGGAGCGTAATGCTTGTACGTGACACGAGCATACGGTTGGTAATAGTTATTTTTACCTCTCCACGCAAAACGCTGCAGTTAATTTTGAAGTTTTATCATTTCCCAGAAAACAATGCCACACATTTAACGCACAGTCTGCAAGTATTTCATTGGTGACAGCATAGAGAAAATGTAGCTCCGAAATAAATCTTTCAAACGTGCGATATGAATGTTCCTCGAGGCATCATATTGATTGATGATGTTTCCATTGACTCTGGCTCTTGATTTTGATATATGACAGGAAATTAGGAATAAAATATTACACGGTTTGTTACTGCTGAGGTAGGTTAATTGTTTTGAGCAAATCCTATATTATTGTCTTTGTCGCCTTTGTAGCTGAGTGCCGGCTTACGACAACCGTAGACCTGGGTTCTAATTTCTTTGACGGCAGTTTGTATTTGTAGTGAACAAGATCTTGAGAGATTTTTCTCGAGTTCTCTCATTTTGTCCTCTTTATTCGAACAACATTTTCCAAAATTTCCCTTTCATTATGATCTCTGTTTCGAAAGAAGTATCTGCTTTATTTATTTACTTATTTATTTATGTACTTATTTATTTACTTATTCATTTACGTATTTATTTATTTACTTATTTATTTACTTATTAATTCATTTATTCATTTATTTATTTACTTTCTTGTTTATTTACTTACTTATTGACTTATTTACTTAATTATCTATTTATTCATTTTTAATTCAGTTATTCATTTATTTACTTATTTATTCACTTAGTTATTTACTTCCTTTCTTACTTATTTATTTATTTATTTATTTTGTATTTATTTATTTATTCACTTGTTTACTTATTCATGTCCTTATTTATTCTATATTCATTTATTCATGTCTTTACTTATTTATTTACATAGATATTTTATTTATTTACTTACTTATTTATTTGATTATTTATTTATGCACTTATTTATTTATTTACTCATTTATTTATTTACTTATTTATTCACTTTTTAATTCATTTATTCATTTTTTTTATTCTGTTATCTGTGCATTTATTCATTTATTTAATTATTCATTATTTATGTATTTATTTATTTACTTTCTTGTTTATTTACTTATTGACTTATTTATTTAATTATCTATTTATTCATTTTTAATTCAGTTATTCATTTATTTAATTATTTATTCACTTAATTATTTACTTCCTTTCTTATTTATTTATTTATTTATTTATTTATTTATTTATTTATTTATTCATTTGTTCACTTATTCGTGTCCTTATTTATTCAATTATTCATTTATTCAGTTCTTTACTTATTTATGTACATAGATATTTTATTTATTTATTTACTTACTTATTGACTTATTTATCTATTTATTTACTTGTTTATTTATTTATTTATTTATTTATTCATTTATTTATTTATTCTGGTGGAGTTAAGCCCATCAGACCTTCTCTACCACACCACTGCAATACAAATAGGTCTATACAAAAAACAAATGAAAAGAGAAGAACTAAATAAGATTTAGAAATAAAATTCCAAAAAATACATATACAAAAAAAAACACAAACGAAAAAAGAGGAGAGTAAAAAAAAAAATAAAAGTATCTACTTTTGTTTACACAGAGTTGAATCGACCGTCCCCCGTGGTGGGTGTTCCTCGTGTTATGTTCGCAGATTTGTAGATGGCAGTGGTAACTATATCTAATTGTCTTGAAGATTCGTATAGGAGTACGGGAGCCCTGATCTGGGACATAATAGGACATTTTATTTATTAAAGCACAAATGTATATTCCGTAAAAAGTACTAGAAATACAAAATAATTCCGCAATTTTACGTTGAAGCGATAAAAGTATAGCGAGCTCATTTGCTTATTTGCTGGGACCATAAAGCATTTCCAAGCATTTCAGCCCATATATATTTATACATAAAAATAAATTATTATTAACATACAAATTATCAGGATCACATCCTTACTTCATGGCTGAGGGTAATCTCTTGGTCCTGCCATATACTTGAAATAGGCTCTTTTCA